>NC_030383.2:28909978-28969845 GCF_001625215.2 Daucus carota subsp. sativus
TGAAGTGAGGTAAAAATATTGTTAATCAAATAGAAGTGAGGTAAAAATATTGTATTGTAATCATTGCCCCTTATTTGTAATATTTTCAGAGCAATTAAGTTAATAGTCTATAATAATGATGCATAGTTGTATCAACTTATCTTGTTTTTGACAACTTTAGCTCGAGCGGGAGGAAGACTCTTATTGATAGCCTATATCAAGACGAGGATTCTAAGAAATCTGTTATAGATCGGGCAGAAAAAGTGCTTAAAAGCATACCAGTTCAATATCCTAAATTTTCAAAACCGAAGGTTCGATCCAATATTTCCAACAGTTTTTGGTTGTTATGCATTTCATACTCTCCTAGTAAAACTATTTGCTTATCGGTTTGTAGACAAAGTCATTATTATTGAATTGAAAATTTTCTTTTGTATTTATATCGAATATAGATATTATTAGTCGACTTCTGTAATTTGTACATGCCAATGAAGATGCTAAAGTTGTCTTGGTTGATGAAGCTGGCCAAGAGAGAGACACAACATATCTAGCAAAACACCATGGTCTGAGTGCTCGTTGGAAAAGGTTTGCAATGGAGCATGAGCTTGTGAGAGGAGATATATTGGTATTTCATATGATCACACATTACATATTCAACGTATTGTTTTTCTCATTTAGATACTTTCTTTGTACATGTTGAAGTTCCACCCTTAATATAATTCAATCGTGCATTTACTCATGCGTAACGGTTGACATATGTAAGGTCGAACAAGGTATCTAAATGAGAAAAAAAATATCTTGAATACGTATGGTGCGGTCATCTGAAAGACCAATACATCTCTTTTCACGAGTTCATGCTCCGTCGCAAACCTTTTCCAACCAGCACTCAGACCATGGTGTTTTGCTAGATATGTCGTGTCCCTCTCTTGGCCAACTTCATCCCACCAAGACACTTTAACATCTTCACTCGGCATGCACAAATTACCAAAGTCGGCTGGTAATATCTATATTCGAAATAAATACAAAAGAAATTTTTTAATTTATAATGGCGACTTTGTCTACAAAACTAATAAACAAATACTTTTAAGGGGAAAGTATTAGATGTATACCAACCAAAAACTGTTGGAAACATTGGACTGAACTATCGGTTTTGAAAATTTAGGATATTGAATGGGTATGCTTCGAAGCACTTTTTCTGCACCATCTATAACTCTCTTAGAATCCTCGTCTTGATATAGGCTATTAATAAGAGTTCGCCTCCGGCTCGAGCTAAAGTTTCAAAAACAAGATAAGTTGATAGAACGATGAGGGGCAATTAGCTTAATTGATAAGACTATTAGCTTAACTGCTTTTAGAATATTACAAATAAGGGGCAATGATTACAATAGAATATTTTGACCTCACTTTACTATTTAGTTTAGTTTAAACAAATAACAAAATTATGTATGAATGTACTGCAGTTTTCAGCAAAATGTTCACTATCAAATTCCTAATGACACTTCATCAAATTATATTGTCATTATAATATTTCATTAATTTTGACATAAGTATATATTATTAAGAAAGTTATTGAGGGGAACAAAATTGAACTTTCTACGAGTATAAGGACCATTGTGTGGAAAGACCGACTTACCAGCCTTGATCGTTAGGCGTTGCTACGGAAGCGAGCGAGCACCTGGAGAAGAAAATCAATATATCATTTATGGAGAGTCTTATCATTGGTAATGCATGAGTACCAATTTAGCACAAAATATTAGTCATATAAATAGTTTTGTAAAGTAATATGACGTGAATTAAAAAATAAGAAACAGAATGATATTTCATCACACGCACTCTCTCTCTCTCCCTTTTGTCCTCTCTATAAAACATTTATTTTTCCAGTAAATTTTTATATGATCTCGCGTGGTCTTGTATTTTTCTCAACTAATTTTCTCAATTATATAGAAAACAACAAGACAGTTCATGATTCGTAGTCGTTTATAGTGGTTGCTTCATAGTGTTTCTTATTTGAAAATTTAAAAAAATAGCTGGTATCTAATAGTTTTAATGCTTATAGTTTTTTGTTTGACAAAATAGTGATATTTTTGTTCTAGATAACTAATATAACAGCTGAACTGAGTTGAGTTTTAAATTAATTGTGGGCACATAAACTATTTGAGTAATTGCAGCTAAGATATGTTAGCTTAGACTACACTTGGAGTGTTAAGGAAGGTGATTCAATGCGTTCCTGCAACCCTGACTTTTAGTAAGGGCAAGTTCAACTATGTCCTAGTACATTTTTTATAAATAATATAAACTAAAGGACACTAGTGATTTAACATCTCTATTCTGTATGTTAACTGAAACAATAATTCCTATATTCATTCCTCATTGAAATAATAAAAATTTATTTAAACTAGTAGTAGATGGAAAATAGTGGGGACAAAAAATGTATGAAGTTTAAACTAGTGAGGACCTTAAGCAAAGAAAAGGAGGTAAATGAATATTTTAGTCCAAACAATGAAATAGAAGATGACTAGTGCTTACCTTGAAATAGGGGGTGTTGAGGTTGTCCAAGTGATTTAGGGAATCACTATGATACTCTTCGAATACTACTTTATCTCACATTCCCTATATTTGAGCTTAGAAACTCATTTAGTGAAGGTGTTGGACTTGCTATAAGAGTACTGGAAGAAAAGGAAAGTGAGAACTATTTAGTAACAACAGGTTAAGCCTATGGGAAAATTCAAAGAGGTCTCAGCTAGAAATCATCTTAAAATTAAAGGGGATTTTTGTCCTTCTTGCAAGGCGAAGAAGAAAGACCAAGACATGAATGCATAAACCCATGTCACTTCATGATCTCTCTAGAGAATGGGAACAACAATGTGGAGATAAGAGGCATGTTATATAGGTCAAAACCAGAGATGTCTCTTGACATAAAGACCCAACCAAGAAACATATAGAAGTTTATGTGCATCTTATTAAAGGTTTCCACAACATGAAAATTATATAACTTTAACAGCAGTGTGCTCATATTTGAATTGGTGTGCTCTACCCCCATCCCCCAATATGGAAAATTGTTTGCCTCTCCTCCTTGTTAAAGTTATAATCTTCATGTTGTGGAAACCTTTAATAAGATGCATAGAAACTTCTATATGTTCCTTTGTTGGGTCTAGTAGTACTCACAATGATGCAACCAGAATATCTATCCCCTTAATTATACCTTCAAAGTTATAATGCTCCTCTGTGTCTGCCTTGTTAAAAAAATCATTCACAAATTTATTCCTAGGTTTTCTCTCAGCCTTGCCTATTTGTAATGCTTCCCCTTCTTAAGGATCTCATTCAAACAATTAATATATGAAGTCTTTACTAATTGTCTTTTTTAACATAGAAATTGTTGTTAAATCTACAAATTATATGCCCGTAATTAAACACCATTGGCTCTCATTTAGGCGTTATGTCTACAACACAATGTACCTGTGATGTGATTTGTCAAAAAACACAACACAAGCATTAGAAATACTAGATAACCATTATATTTCTATTTTCATATAAGAAATACTCTAATATAACTACAACTATTATAAACCACTACTAATCAACTCAAACATATTGGAAATCCACATATCCAATAATAAGCACCATGGATCTAACCTGATAGGAACAACACAAATTCACTTGTGTCAATTGCCATGTCAATACGTGGCGTACATTCAACTGCTCCTCAATTTTAGGCTTACTCGGTGTACACTTTATAAAATGGCAACCCTTGTAGCAATTTCATTTTTTTTTACAAGGTGATGATTTCTGTTGGAGTGTCCGCCCCTATCGGGGCCAAAACACTTACTAAAAACTAGGCAGAGAACTCCTATATATTTGCCTTTTGTGTTTTTTTAGGTTAAAACTGCAACCGCAAGACTGGGCCGGTTTTTTTAGGGTTAAAACTGCCAGCCCACTCTAGCTTATATTTTAAATAATATTGTTGAATTTAATTTATATTATTTATGAATATATTCATTTATTTAATTAAAATTTTCTCATTAATTATATATTGTATCTTTTATTTAATAAAAATAGATCATAAGTACGCTATTAATAAATAATTTTTTTTAATATACATCTTATTTGATTTTGAGATAATTTACTACTTTTTTTTTCACTTATTAGAAATAAATAATAGACTAGAAGAGTATTTTTTATAATTTGAATCAAAATATTAAATCATACATTTATATAATTATTAAATATCACCATTTAAATATATTAGAATACTGGTTAATTGCGTATGTAAATTTCATTTAGTAAAGATCAAAATAGATATGGCATATTACATATAAGAAAGTATAGATTAAATTATAAAGATAAATAAAAATATATGAAATATTCAATACAGAATAATAGACCCTTAATACAGATAATACTTATATGTGTGTGTATTATAGAAAGTCATAAGCACGATAAATTATGAATTAATTTAATAGAATTTAAAAATTATAAATACCCATTACAAGCATTATATATTTGTATTTTAGAAATATAGTAAGCATGCCTTTTGTTTTGTATAAGTATTTGGATTTCTCCTTTAGGAAGACAAAAATTGAGAAAATAAACAAATGATATACATTGCAAATATATTAATTTATGTATAATGTGTTATTTGTTAAGTTTTTTTTACATACATACTCTGGTGGTGGAGACATAATTACAAAATCCTCCTCCCTTTGTCATTAGCAAGCATAATACACATATTTTGCATTAAAATATGATACTTTTAGCAGATTGATTATTTTATATATAGAATATTTATTATTTATATTTATTAAGTAAAATATAATATAGAATTAATGAGTGTTTTAAATTTATTTAAATAAAGATATAAATATTTTAACTGATTATAATTATATTTAAAAATTATAATGTAAAATTTATTAGTTCTAAAAAACTATCATATAAAAGGACACATCAAAAACAATTATGGGATTCCTTGAGAGAAAATATCAAGGGAATATAAAAGAGTTCAGCGTGCCCCACTCCAACCACTCCGTGGAGTTTTTGAGATGAGTAGTGCTACACCCACAAAATTGGGTACAGAATTTTGCACAAAATGAGGTGGCAACTGAGGTGGAAAGTTTTAATTGGTACTATTAATGCTACAGGGGGCCCATTCAATCAAAAGTTGACACATAATATTATGTGAAAGTTTTGTACCCCATTTTGTGCATCTAGCATTTTCCTTTTGAGATTCTGGAGATGAAAATTGGTAAATCAGTAATGCTGGAGAAGATATGTTAGATGTGACTCAATATTACGCACTTTGACGGGAATTTCAATTATATAGTTTGCTCCATAGAAGAGTCAAAGGATAATAGATCACTGGATGAATTGTAGAGCTCATTGCTTGTACATGAGCAGAATATAGAAGGTTAATAGTGAAGAACAGACCCTTAAAGCTACAAGTGGTGAAATAATCGGGGAAGAGGACGTGGATATACTAGAGGCAGAGAGGAAGAGGACGCCGAGAAAGACAACCTTTCACTAAGGCCAACATCGAGTGCTCAAGTGTCACAAGTTTGGCCCCTTTCAATATGAGTGCCCTAACTCAGATAAATTAAAATGTCAACTTTGCAGAGTTTGATTAAGAGATGGTACTCATGGCTCATGTTGAGATGGATGATTACATAAAAGAATGGATGTGGTTTTTGGACTACGGATGTAGAACGAGGAACCTTTCATTTGGATGTAATATTATTCATAAAAGATGTGTGAAACTCGATGTATAATAATTTTACGAATTTCGTCTAACGATAGAGTGATATTTTTTATATAATTTTTTAAATTAACTCATTTGAGTCAGTTTTGTAATCAGTGACCCACTTGATGCATTTGAACGTAAGTGACCTATTTGATAATTAATCCATTGTGTAAATATGATTGGGATGAAAGTTGTAACAAAAAATATAATGATAGTGTTAAGATGAATGTAACGTAATGGATAAAATAGTAATTTTAAAATTTAGTGGTCAACAAGGAGTAAAATGGAAATTTCCAATTAAAAGTAAAACTAATATAAAAGATAAGACGAGTGTTAGGCATCAATTAATCCCTAATTGAAAAACTAAAGACTAATCATTCGAAAAAAGGAGGTCGCTCGTGCTAGTCATAGTCTTACAAAGTCCTTCAATCTCGAAATCGTTGTTCCTTCATGGTAAGTACTCGATTCGCACTTCTTTTCTTCAGGGGATCTAGATTTGTATATTTATTATATGTGGATGGTATCTGGTGTTGTATAAGTGCTTGATTCTCAATTCTCAGTATTGGATCTAGATTTGTATACTTTAGTTATATATAGATCGCACCTGTTTGGTATAATTATGAGATATTGTAGCCGATCAATTTGATTTACGGTGCCAAAAAGCTTGAGAAGCTTGAGTAGGCAACTCTTATAGTAACAAGGATGATGAATTTATTTATTTGCCATTATTTCAGCTTATGAAATTTATACATTAAATTATATATCAATTTATCCAATTTTAGTATATACTCACACAATCATATCTTACATATAATAGAAACCTTTAAATTAATAATTTGTAAAGAGATTGTCTCTTTAAATTGATAAAAACATTCTAGGCATAAGTCAAGATATATATTGACATTAAGCAATCCATGAATCTGAAATTTAAATTTTTAAAGTAAATTATAGTGTTTAATCTTGGCTCAACCCTTATATAAAGCGATCTTTATAATTATATACATATCTTTTTTTTTTGAAAGAATTATATACATATCTTATACACTTTATGGATATGAATTGTTATGGAATATTAAAAAATGAAGGTGAAATTTGTGTTTTTGACTGCTCTTGTTTGACGAAATTCAACAGTCTTTATGAGATGCCTAGTACCTTTAACTTGAATAAAAATGACCAATTCAAAAACATAGTTCAAGTTGTGCGGGGAAGATACCTATATAGTAGTTTCTCAAGTCTTTGAAATAATAAAATAAAAATAGGTATTTCAGATAGAATAGAGTTAATCCTTCATCTTTATTTTAAGTAGTCGATGCTTATGCATGAGTCTTGATAGTCATCTCTGAATATTTAGAATTTATATAGAACTCTACGGTTTTGAATTATTCTAATAGCTTCTTGGGCTAGAAGTTACAAATATGGGCTTTGATGGAGGCCCGTGCCTTGATGTTTGACAACCCACTTATCTTAAGAGTCGATGTACATTGGGCTTTTATTAAGCTTGATTGATTAATTATAAAAATAATAAATAAATTATAAAGCTAACTCTTAATAAGTGGGTTTCTTCTCTTTTGGGCCTTTATTGTTCATAATATTTTAGTGTCATATTTTAACCCTTATCTTTTATCAACCAACTTTCGAGAAAACATTAAAAGTTTTCGTGAATATTAGTTCAAAAGTCTCATATTTTTTGAAAATTTTGCAGTGCTCCCGGATGTTTTATGACATTCTTTGGTTTATTTTTCCTGACCTAATTTTGTAATAGGCCAAAAAGAAATCATTTTTGGATTATTTATTAATTTTCAAGATTTTTGTCTAATTAATTCTGATTTTTAGAATCATTTTATTGAACTCACAGTATTTTTGAAATCTCTAGATATAATTTTCATAATTATCTTTTAAATATTTCTTGTGGCATCGAGTATTTTGGAAATAATAAATATATATGTACACTCATGCATAAAATATTACTGATAACAACATAATTTGTTTTTCTAATTTGTATTAACTAAAATGAAACAACTAATAATTAAAAATCAAACTATCTTTCCTTTAATCCAAACTTCTCAACTTAAAATCTTTACTTCAGCAACTTCGGCATTTCTTCAAACTTCACTGCTGGCATCGCTCCCCATACAAATTTTGATGACGTATAAGAATGTGCTTACTATAACCGTGGAAGACAGGGTTCTTGGTCAATCTATAGATGACTTGTTATCAACCTAAATTATCACTAAACTTGGGCCAACATCAGTATCTGTATTAACAAATTTCTTAACCAAATTCCTTGGCACATGCAGCAGTTGTGGCTGTCATTATTCAGTTTCACAAGAAGATAAGGCAACACACTTCTCCTTTTGAGACACCCATGTTATCAAATTCTCGTTCATGTAAAAAGACAAGCTTTTGAAACTTGGAGTGTTACTATTTTAAATTTTAAAATTTAAAATTTTAAAATATGCATATTTCAAAATTTTAAATTTTCTGTGTCTTATTCCCAGCCATGATCGACACACTCGGCAACATCAACAACTCAAAACTTAGCTAGCGATTGAGGGTTCGAGTCACACGGGTTTGGAATACTATTTCATCCATTTCTGACAGGTTGCTGGCAGTGAACCTTATAGTGCTGGACAATGATGTATAATCTTTTTAACCTAAATCTATTTAACTTTATAATCGTTGAAATTGTTATAACCAAAGTATAAATATGATTTTTTTTGAGTACTATCAATCCTTGCTCATATACATTTATTTCTATTTGTTTCGAGTACATAAAATTCCCATTCATGCCATTATTACCCCGGAAAAGTGGAACAACATGTCTGAACCTGTGGTCGAAGGCCCCTGTCGACGACTAAATGTATTGTATTCACACCTTCGACCGTTATGCATTCTGTCATGGCAGTTGAATATAATATCCCGGTGAATTACTTTCAGTTTACTCCAATCCCAGCAAATTGAACAATTACGTTATGTTAACACAAGAGATGATTACGTTGTGCATTGTATAAGTATACCGATTTGCTTCACTTTTTGTTTGACAGGTCACCAATTCGTGTTTAAAATTCTTAGTCTACTTCATCTAAAAAGTTTATGTACAAGCTAACATTTTTACGATACCTGTATGTCTTGATGAATTGCTGTAAATCCACAGATATAATCTCCCGGTAATGTCTCCGACATACGTACTCGATTGGGTCAGAGGACGGGACACTCATTTACAATAACCGATGGTTTAGACTCCTGCAACATCAAAGTCTCGGAAGATCAGCAATCAAAGTTCCAATGTGTTGTTCAACCAGATGCTGGACACCCGAGTTGTTGTGATATTGACATGCATGCGGTTTCACCCTTTGTTACGTAAGGCACTGCATATTCAGCGTATACTTGGTCCAGACAATTCACTGCAGCGATATACTTCTTAAGCAAGAACAGAAGTGCATAAAAGTCAAAAAGATATTGAGATGCAAATCGGAAACCATCCAGTTTTAATAGGGATAAACATTATGTTCTAGTTATACGAACATTAATCATGTATTTATAGGTGCAGAGAGACATGTGCTACTCTTTTCCATAATTAAATAATCTCGAAGAGGCAGATTAAAAAAATTTGCAAGCTACTACATTCCATAAATAATCTGAAACAGAATCAGATTAATTTATGCCAAGATATATACCATATCAATTAATCTGAAACAAAAAAGTAGTTTTATTTTTGATATATTCTCTTTTTCCATAATTAAATAATCTGGAACAGAATCAGATTAAAAAAGTTGCAAACTACTATATTTCATAAATAATCTGAAACAGTATCAGATTAATTTATGCCAAGATATATACCATATCAATTAATCTGAAACAAAAAAAGTAGTTTTTATTTTTGATATTTTTCATCCAAAAATTCCGGAAAATTAGAAAAATAGAACGGAGCTATCTGAGAGGCGCCACCTACAGCCCCTCGCTTCTCCTTTATATAAGTATATTGATTGATTGATGATTGATAGTAGCATCCATAATAAAATTATATTATAAAACTAATAAAATAAACAACCACTATATTTGGTCCAACTATTGTTGTTCCTTTTTGCATAAAAAATTAACGGATTAGTTAACTTATTCAGTGATACTATCTTAAAA
The DNA here is from genome assembly GCF_001625215.2 of Daucus carota subsp. sativus. Lineage (NCBI taxonomy): Eukaryota > Viridiplantae > Streptophyta > Magnoliopsida > Apiales > Apiaceae > Daucus > Daucus carota. The sequence continues at coordinate 28,919,823 of NC_030383.2, forward strand.
TAAAAATTATTGTGTTACTTATTTTATATATATTTTATTTGAATTTGTGTAATCTAATATTAGAAATTAAAATACTCAAATAAGAATTTATAAAACTAGAAACGAAATGTATGTACATGTGATGTATATTATATATAATAATACGTATAATTTATGGAGTGATCATAAATAAAAATTTGAGTATCTTTAAATTATGTGATGTTATGTAATTATTTTATTTAGGTGACCTTTGGCTTGTGAATGACTTTGTCCTTTAACTTGACTCTTGACCCTTCATTATACTTGTAACCTATTTTTCATGGCCTATATAAAGGCATTTTGTATTGCTTGAAAGGATATGAAATTTTTTCTCTATTCTTGATGTGCGGAAAATAATACCTTTAAGTCGCAAGCGCATCTCGTTATAGTAATTTATGATTCGTCCACAGAGATTAAAATTATTTTCGAAATTCTTTACTATTAAGCTAGGCGGAATAGAACAATTAATTAGTGGAGGGGTTTTTTTCTAAATTAAATCTAAGACTTTGAAAGGAATTTAAGGAAAACTCGGCGTGGGTATTTTAATCAAAACAAAAACTTAATTCTACCTACAAAATTTCAATTTGATTAATACAATAAATAAAGTAACGTCAAAGAAAATACAGCAAAACTCGATTAACCAGCCAAACAAAAGTAAACTCAAACCAAAAACTAAAACAAAGCAGACCCTGGCAATAATTTGAAGGATAAATTAAATAGAAATCCACAGAACTCGGAACTATGTATCAACACACAGCCACCCGGTTGCCATGACTTAGTGCTCACTCACTACAACTCAGCTGTACTACGACTTAAAACAGAACTCAAAGCAACATAAACAGACTCTGGGCAACAACGCAGCAAATCCAAAACAAACCCAGCAGAAACGAACTCGAATATTCACAACTCAGTACCAAAAACTAAACAGAGCAGAGACCACAGGAAATCGACACAGCAATGAGACCCAGCAAACATATAAAACGCAGCGGTACTCGACTAAAACAGCAGCCGGAAGGAGTGAAAAGGATTCAAAAATGACTCGGTACTGTAGCCACAACCTCGACAAAACCCAGCTGAAAAAACGGAACAAACTCTACTAAAACTCACTAAACTCAGAACAAACCCGGCTACAACGAGTCGAAGAAACAGAGCACAACTCAGCGAAGCACAACTAAAACACAGCAAAACTACTAGAAATCAGCCAACAACCAAAAAAACTATACCAAGAAACACAGGACTGCAGCAACTCGGAAAGCACGACTCTTGCGACTCGGAGTCAAATAGAAAACGCAGCACAGCTCGATTCAAATCAAGATTACAGCAGCAACTCGAAAACTGACTCTGGACTCAGCTACACTACCCAACAAATCAAACTCAGCAACTCAAACATGGCAGACTCGGCATAAATTAAACTCAGAACTCGACGCAAGAACTGCAACTCGGTAACAGCTACACTAGCTCAACCCAATGGTGACTCGCTAGCGACTCAACAGTACAAAGCAAAGAAAAGAAACAAGGCTGACTCAGTTTAAACAAGGAAATGCAGAACCCAGCTAGCGACTGACACAGCGATAAACAACTCAACAAAAGCAAATTAACTCATCAATCAGAACAGCAGACAATCGACATTAAAATAAACAAAGGGTTTGGCTGGGGTTTTAAAACGAAAACGGAGGTGGGGGTTTTGTTAAAAGAAAACAGGGGAGATGATTTCAACAGGGGTTTCCACATTTAGTTTTAAAAACTAAATGAAGAATAGGTAGAGTAATAAACAGAGTAACGCTTTTAACATATATTTTTTATATTTATTGGCTTACTACTTAGCAATTTAAGCAATAAAACCAAGAACAAGAAAATTTGGGGTTTTAGTTATAAACCCTATCGCAAATTGATTTTGTGCTAGGATTTTAATCACTTTCCGAAAGTAAATCTATAATTAATCAACTATTAACTAGGCTCCTTTCAATCCACAAGTAATTTTTAGTCTCGTGTGGTTAGAGATAGATTTCATAGCCTAGGAGTAAAAGTAAAGAGCAAGATTTAAGAACAAAAATGAATAACAAAGATGAATACTTGTATTGATATAAAAGTGATTACAAATTTAGAGTGCTACTACTAGATCTACTACACAGAAGAGAGGCTACTAAAAATAGAAAATCCTAGGTAGGTTGAAACATGATGGGGAGATGTGTATTTATAGGGGGAAATTAGGGTAGAGGGGGGGGTGTAGGTGTCCCATCTAGATGCTTCCTTGTGAATATTCCCCTATGATCCTTTTCTTCCCATCTTTTACTCCTTTTTGCTTTATTATTTTATTTCTTCAAGCTTTTGCAATTTTCCTAAAAAAGAGACAAATAAACAAATAAATAACTGAGAACAAGCAATAATTAGGTACTTAAAAATATGAAAAATATGCACTTATCAAACTTCTCCATACCTATATTTTGCTCGTCCTCGAGTAAAATCAAAAGAAAAGAAAATAAATAAGTGAGAACAAGCAATAATTAGGTACTTAAAAATATAAAAAATATGCACTTATCAAACTTCCCCATACCTATATTTTGCTCGTCCTCGAGTAAAATAAAAAGAAAATAAAATAAACAATGAAAACTAGATGCGATTCCTAGGCTCCTTTTCGTAGGCGTGACGGGTGATTTTAGGTTCACCAACCCGTTAAACTCGTAGACGATCTCTACAAGAGGAGTTTTGTCTCCTAAGGGTTTACAGAAGATATACCCATAAAATCTGTGAGACATTCTAGCAAGTGTCTACTCGACTCTACTCTAATTTCGCCGGTGTTAACAAAAAGCGTTTTTAAGGAAAATACGACTCAAAGACTCTTTTACTAATAATCAAGATACAGTTGTCTCTAATCTACTTGAATCGACACAAAAATTTACTCGAAATCCAAGGTGTGTAATGAATTTAAGGCCTTTGATGGATCCTAATTGTCTAAGAACATTTTCTCTTTTTCAACCAATTTTGAACTGACCCAATCTCTATCGAAACAAATATCTAGCCAAAATTCACAAACCCTTAGTCTTTGTTTTTTCTCTTTTTTTTTCTTTTTTTTTTCTTTTTTTGCATTGACTTTATTTTGTCCGTTTTCTTAGGCAAACAATGTTACCCATGTAGCAAGCTTTAGGTCAGTGACTCCCAAACCAAACGGTCTTAGGGCACTAGGTTTTGAAATCCCCCGACGGACTTAATAACTCGAGTAACAATGGCCACAAAACGAGACTAGCCAATCTACTTTTGCCCATTTATCTAAAGATTTTATCTATAAAGAACAATGGGTATTGAAGTAGTTATTCCTTTTCTTTTTCTATCTCTTTTTTTTTTCTCTTTTTCTCTTTTTTTTATTCGCAAAGGTTCGATTCGACATTGTTTCAACATGTGGTTTCTCTCTCAGGTATCGAATAATATCACTAGACAATCTCTCCATCAAAGGTCTTGTGCAAATGTGTGTGCCGTCTTGGAATTACGAGTACAAATCGGTCGATACAAGCTTCTAAAAGACAACCTTACTCAACTACGTTCAAATTATCTAAAGGACACTACATAAATATACTTTTATGAAAACATGCTAACACCAACTACTCCTAAAGTTTAAGTGTTGCAAAGACAACTTATCTAAAACATCTCTATTTTTGGATTTTTCTATTTTTCATTTTTTAGGCTTTTTCATTTTTTAAGAATTACACTAAAGCCCTCCCCATACCTAAATCATGCATTGTCCTCAATGTATGCAAAAGAGAGAATTAAAATGTAAGAGTAAAGAGGAAAAATACCTGAATAGGAGATGAAGGGATTCTTATTAACTACTGAAGCAACTTACATGATCAAGGGTCGATGAGATGGATGACCTCTTCCTCCGAATCAACGGGCAATTCTAAAAATGGTTTAAGGCGTTGACCATTAACTTTAAAAATATTACCATTTTTAGGATCCTGAATTTCAACAGCACCATGAGGAAACACAACTTGAACAATGTAAGGACCATCCCATCTAGAACGCAACTTTTCGGGAAACAAATGAAGCCTAGAATTGTAGAGAAGAACTTTTTGGCCGGGAGAAAAGGATTTTCTCAAAATAGTTTTATCATGGAAGGCCTTGGTTCTCTCTTTGTAAATTTTAGCATTTTCATAGGCATCATTCCTAAGCTCGTCCAACTCGGTCAATTGTAACTTCCGATGACTACCGGCGGTGGGTAAGTCGAAGTTCAATAACTCGGCCCTATGCTCTAACTCAACCGGCAAATGGCAAGCTTTACCATACACGAGTCTATAAGGAGACATTCCTAAGACGGTCTTAAAGGCGGTCTGATAGGTCCATAAGGCATCTATCAACTTGGTTGACCAATCCTTCCTATTCGAGTTGACCGTCTTTTCTAAGATTTGCTTGATTTGCCGGTTCGAAACCTCTACTTGGCCACTAGTTTGAGGCTGATAAGGGGTAGCCAACCTATGAGTGATGGAGTACTTCTTAAGAAGTGACTCGAATTGACGGTTCTTGAAATGCGTCCCTTGGTCACTAATGATAGCCCTAGGTGTGCCAAATCGAGAAAAGATATTCTCTTTAAGGAATCGAAGGACAACTTTGTTGTCATTAGACCGGGCCGGGATGGCTTCTACCCACTTAGAAACATAATCTACCGCTAGAAGAATGTAGAGGTGGCCAAACGAACTAGGAAAGGGACCCATGAGATCTATGCCCCACACATCAAAAAGCTCTATAACAAGGATTGGGCTCATAGGCATCATGTTTCTCCTAGTGATTCTTCCTAGATGTTGACACCTACTACATGCGGAACAATACTCGGCGGCATCCTTAAACAAACTGGGCCAATAAAAACCGCATTGGAGGATTTTAGCGGCGGTCTTCTTCGCACTAAAATGACCTCCACATGCTTGATCGTGACAAAATGAGAGGATGCTATGAAACTCACTATTTGGGACACACCTCCTAATGATTTGATCGGGACAATGTTTAAAGAGATACGGGTCGTCCCAAAAGAAATGTTTCACTTGAGAAAAGAACTTGGCTTTATCATTCTTGGACCATGTCGAGGGAATGTCACTGGTTGCTAAGTAATTGACAATGTCGGCGAACCAAGGGAGAGTGGAAATCGAGAGAAGGTGTTCGTCGGGAAATGACTCGCTTAAGGGCAAGTCGTTAGTGGATTCAACCACTAATCGAGAGAGATGATCGGCGACGACATTCTCACAACCTTTCTTATCCCTAATCTCTAGGTCAAACTCTTGGAGTAACAATACCCATCTAATCAATCGGGCTTTTGAGTCTTTTTTAGAGAAAAGGTACTTAAGAGCGGCATGGTCGGTGTAAACAATGATTTTGGACCCGATAAGATAAGAGCGAAACTTTTCTAAAGAAAAGACTACGGCTAGAAGTTCCTTCTCGGTGGTAGAGTAATTGAGTTGGGCATCATTTAAGGTCTTACTAGCATAGTAAATGACGTGAGGCCTCTTATCTATTCGTTGTCTTAAAACCGCTCCCATGGCATAATCAGATGCGTCACACATAAGCTCAAAAGGTTGACTCCAATCGGGAGACTTCATGATCGGGGCCGAAGTCAATTCTCTCTTAAGGTCTTCGAAGGCATGAACACACTCGCTTGTGAACTCGAATTTGACATCCTTAGCTAGAAGGTTGGTCAAAGGTCGGGCCTTTTTGCTAAAATCCTGGATGAATCTACGATAAAATCCCGCATGTCCAAGGAAAGAGCGAATTTCCTTAACGGACTTGGGGGGTGAGAGATTAGCAATTAGGTCAACCTTTGCCTTGTCTACTTCGATCCCTTTTTCAGAAATTTTGTGTCCTAAAACGATTCCCTCCTTAACCATAAAATGACATTTCTCCGAATTTAACACTAAATCCGTTTCCTCACATCTTTTCAAAACTAAGTCTAGATTGTTAAGGCATTGGTGAAAAGATGGGCCAAAGATGGAAAAGTCATCTATGAAGACTTCTAGAAAATCACCTATCATTTCCGAGAAGATGCTAGTCATGCACCTTTGGAACGTGGACGGGCCCGTAGTTAGGCCGAAAGCTAGACGTCTATAAGCGAAGGTTCCAAAAGGGCAAGTGAAGGTGGTCTTTTCTTGGTCCTCGGGTGCGATTGGGATTTGAAAATATCCCGAGTAACCGTCTAAGAAGCAATAAAACGCATGACCCGCTAACCTCTCTAGCATTTGATCGATAAAAGGCAAAGGAAAATGGTCTTTCCTAGTGACGGCATTGAGCTTCCTAAAGTCTATGCACATTCTCCAACCGGATTGGACACGGGTTGGAACTGGCTCATTGTTCTCATTGGTCACCAAAGTAATGCCCGACTTCTTAGGCACAACATGTACGGGACTCACCCACTTACTATCGGAAATGGGATAGATGATCCCATTGTCTAAGCACTTAAGAATTTCTTTCTTAACTACCTCCATCATGGGAGGATTCAACCTCCTTTGAGGTTCTTTCACGGGCTTTGCATCTTCTACCAAATGAATCTTATGTTGGACAATCGCCGGGCTAATTCATTTAATGTCCGAGATGCTCCACCCTATCGCTCCCTTATGCTTCCTAAGGATTCCTAAAAGTTCTTTCTCGTGTGACATAGTCAAACTAGAGGCAATGATAACGGGATAGGACTCGTTAGGGCCTATAAAAGCATACTTAAGGGTGTCGGGAAGAGGTTTGAGTTCTAATTCCGGCGGTTGTGACTCAACGGTTTTCTTTGGTGAAGGCAAATGCTCGGGTTCAACATCACGCTCTTGATTTGTTGTAGGAATAGTGGATTCTAACATTTGGTTGACCTCATGTGTGTAGTCGGAAACATCCCAATCGTCTCCAAAATGTTTTAAGCAAAATTCAAGGGCATCTTTAGGATTCATGAGATCTTGATCAACTATTTCATCAATTAGATTGACGTGCATAGGTTGATCATAGAAATCATCGGATTGCTTCCCTACATGAAATATGTTGAGGTCGATTGTCATGGTTCCAAATGTTAGCTTCATTAAGACATTCTTACAATTAATCAACGCGTTGGATGTATCTAAAAAGGGTCGTCCTAAGATGATGGGAATTTGATTCTTCGGATTCTTAACCGGCTCGGTCTCTAGGACGTCCTAAGATGATGGGAATTTGATTCTTCGGAGATTAACACTAGCCCCTAAATCAAGTAACGCCTTATCCACAAAAGTTTCTCCTATGACACATGAAATTGTAGGACAACCGGGGTCCTTGTATTTCACGGGGATTTGGTTTGAGAGAATCGAACTAATGTGAGATGTAAGGAAAGCTTTCTTAGGGACATGATTGGTTCTCTTATGGGTACATAACTCCTTAAGACACTTAGCATATGAAGGAATTTGTTGAATTGCATCTAAAAGGGGTATGTTGACCTTGACTTGCTTAAACACTTCCAAAATCTTCTCCATTTGAGCCGATTGCTTCGGTGAAATAGGTCTTTGTGGGTAAGGGACTCTCGGTTTATAGACCACTTCACTTTGCAACTCGGGTTCCGGGTTTGGATCACTCGACTCCTCACGGGCTTTTGAACACTCAGGTTTGTCATGATTAATGGTAGTAATGGGTGGACTCGAATCCCCTTTCTTACCAAGGTTCTCACCAACGTGGGTATCTATTTTCTAACCCGACCTAAGAGAAATGACCGCATGCACATTATCCGGGGGTCTTTGATTAAGTGGAAATTTTGGGTTCGGCTCTGGTTGACTTGGGAATTTGTTCTTTTCTCGCTCACACAACGTGCTTGCTAATTGACTCAATTGGGACTCTAACTTAGAGACGGCTTGCACATTAGAATGCAAAAGTTGCCTATCTTGGGTAAAAGTTTGCATGAAAGTTTGCTGGGATTGAGTCAAATTAGTTTGCGATTTTACTAAGGCCTCTATGCTTTTTTCTAAGGAATTGAGTCTCTTATCCGAATCATTAAAACCGGGAGGATTCAAAGGAGCTTGACTCGGGTTTTGATAATTCGGAAAAGAATTGGGATTGGGCCTAGGAAAATTAGGTTGTGGGGCTTGAAAATTTTGCCCTTGGTTCCACGAGAAATTCGGGTGATTCTTCCACCCGGGGTTGTACGTTGGTGCAAAAGGGTCATTTCTAGGCTTAGGTTGAAACATCGCGTTCACTTGCTCAAACTTGTGGGATTGTTGGATCTCGGGATAGGGAGCATTATAGTTCGGGAACATAGGCAAAGATGAAGGGCCACTATGAGACTCTAAAGCTTCGAGTCTCTTAGTAAGGGTTGCTAATTTGGCATCGGTTGCCACATTGTTTCCTATCGAATGCAAACCCCTAGAGCTAGACGACTCGATCGAGTTTTTAGGTTCCCTAGTAGACTCCCATAACATTGTTTTTTCGGCTAAGTCCTCGAAAAATTCCCACCCTTGGTCCTCATCTTTCTCCATGAATTTTCCTTGGCACATAGACTCTAATAACACGGTGGTTTGACTATCTAAGGCCTCGTACACAATCTTACAAAGTCTCCATTTCTCTATTCCATGGTGGGGGCATTGTGATAGAAGATTTTTAAAACGATCAAAGAATTTCCAAAAAGACTCGTTTTCCCTTTGATGGAATTGATTTATTTCATTTGTAATTCGAGTCGTTTTATGGTTTGGAAAATACTTTTTAAGAAACATTACCACAAACCCCTCCCAAGTGGAAATAGAATTGACGGGTAGACTATACAACCATTTTTTAGCATTTTCTTTTAAAGCAAAGTTGATTAGTCTAAGCCGAATGGAATCTTCACTCAATTGTTGGAGTTTTTGCAAACCGCAAACCCCCTCAAATTCTTGAATAAAAAGATAGGGATCCTCACCTTCACTCCCTAAAAATTTAGGCAACATACTAATGTGATGTGCCTTGCTTTCGAAATTATTCCCATTAACGGGAGGAAGGGTGATGCACGATGGTTGAGCGGAACGGGATGGGTAACAACGGTCTTTAAGAGACAATGCCATGTTTACTATCGGTTCGCTAGCTTCTATGGGTTCGGAGTCCGAAGAAGACGAAGAAGGAATTTCGATGATCGGTCTAACTAATCTAGACGATTCATTCCTAACCCAAGTAGTTCGCATACACAAGATAGTAAACACGTAGCAAATAAGTGCGAAAAAAATAAAACAAACAAAAGAAAGGGTGTAAAAGTGAAAGAAAAACTTAATTCTAGGGTTCCCTAATAAAAAATGAACTAGACCTTGCTCCTAACGTTAAGGACCACCAAAAACTCGATAAATCCAAAATTATTCGGACCGGTTTGGCCAGTTTGGAGCAGGCATTGCCAATAGGCCAATCTCCGCGCTTAGACACCAAACCTTAATCGGCCAGGTAAGCTTTCGCTTGCCCTTAGACACCGAAGAGTCGGAATAATTAAAGATTATCTCGTTCTTTAGGTACCTTCCTAATTGAGCGCGAAATACTAGGGGCTAACGTCTAATTCAATTTTATTAAAAGGCTAGGGAAATGCAAAATGTGAAAATTAAGTTGTTGTGGGCCAAGGAAAGAGTGATGAAATCCCTTCCCTTATCTTGTGAGTGGTTTTGCCCTTAAGATTTATTTAAAATGATGCACCACACAACGAGATAATAAAAGCAGTAAACAAATATGGATGCTTCTACACTACGTGTTTTACTCTAAAGAAAGAAAGAAATTAACGCACCTTAGGGTCCTCCAGCGATCACCACAAATATAGGTATGAAAATTTAAAAACAAAAATTAAAATCTAAATGATGTGCCCTAAGTGATTAAATGCATGATGCGACACATATGTAGTTCTAACTAATATTTTTGGATTTTAAATTTTTGATTTGTTTGTGTTTTTCAATTTTCATATTTGTTTGTGATTTTCTAAATAGAGGCGAAAAATAAGGGGGGAGAGATACGGGTTACCAAAGCAAGCTTCCAAATCCGAGCAAAATTTGTCCACTTTACTCCATGATTCCCGAATATTCCTCCTCCAAATAAAGAACAAAAAATGAGAAAACAAACTAATCCAAAAGATTAAAAATAAAGGAGCGAAAAATTAATTATAATCCCCGGCAGCGGCGCCAAAAACTTGATGTGCGGAAAATAATACCTTTAAATTGCAAGCGCACGATCTCGTTATAGTAATTTATGATCCTTTACTATTAAGCTAGGCGGATTAGAACAATTAATTAGTGGAGGGGGTTTTTTCTAAATTAAATCTAAGACTTTGAAAGGAATTTAAGGAAAACTCGGCGTGAGTATTTTAATTAAAACAAAAACTTAATTCTACCTACAAAATTTCAATTCGATTAATACAATAAATAAAGTAATGTCAAAGAAAATACAACAAAACTCGATTAACCAGCCAAACAAAAGTAAACTCAAACCAAAAACTAAAACAAAGCAGACCCTGGCAATGATTTGAAGGATAAATTAAACAGAAATCCACAGAACAACAGCTCGACTCGGAACTATGTATCAACACACAGCCACCCGGTTGCCATGACTCAGTGCTCACTCACTACAACTCAGCTGTACTACGACTTAAAACAGAACTCAAAGCAACATAAACAGACTCTGGGCAACAACGCAGCAAATCCAAAACAAACCCAGCAGAAACGAACTCGAATATACACAACTCAGTACCAAAAACTAAACAGAGCAGAGACCACAGGAAATCGACACAGCAATGAGACCCAGCAAACATATAAAACGCAGCGGTACTCGACTAAAACAGCAGCCGGAAGGGGTGAAAAGGATTCAAAAATGACTCGGTACTGTAGCCACAAACTCGACAAAACCCAGCAGAAAAAAACGGAACAAACTCTACTAAAACTCACTAAACTCAGAACAAACCCGGCTACGAGTCGAAGAAACAGAGCACAACTCAGCGAAGCACAACTAAAACACAGCAAACCCGGCTCGTTGGAAAAGGTTTGCAAGGGAGCATGAGCTTGTGAGAGGAGATATATTGGTATTTCATATGATCACACATTACATATTCAAGGTATTGTTTTTCTCATTTAGATACTTTGTTTGTACACGTTATAAGTCACTAATCACCTAATTGACCATTTTTCATATTAGATAGTATTAACACTTATATGGGGTGTGTGTGTGTGTGGGTGTGTGTGTGTATGCCTTTCAATCTTGTTTTGCTTTTGAAAAACTTGAAACCAAAACTCCAAACCTAAAACAAACCCATTAAGGTTTTAGTTAATAAAAAAAAAATTTAAGTTCTTATACAAAATAGCTCCTTCAAATAAATACCAATGAGTAGATATATATGTTCTTAGGTAATCTAAATTTGTTTAACATTTGTTTCCAAATGAATTTATGAGCATAAAGCTGTAAAAATCACCATGTTCACAAAATTATTGAGGGTCATGTTCAAGCTCCACAACAGATGCTAAGACTCGGAAACAAATGTTGAAGGAAGAGCATGGTATAAGCTTGATCATAGCTTATTGTACTTGCATAGCGCTTACAATAAGCATGATCATAGCTTGATTGACCTCTAAGAGCAGAGTCAATCAGCTCTTCTGACACTCCAGTGATTACCCGCTTTCCTCGTGCTTTTTCTACTGCTCTCTCCCCCTTAGTTGAGTAATCCTCTCGTGAAAGTTGAGATGCCAGTAGCTTAGCCTCTAGTGCAGCCAACCTTTGCTCCATTGTTGTCTTGATTTCAACTAACTCCTCCCGTAGAACAAGATTTCCAGCTTCTAAGTGTTGAACTTTGAATTTCAAAGCCTCAAATTCTGTCACAGATACAGTTCGAATAGTTCTTTCAATTGTAGGTTGAGTTGTGGGGTTCTCACTTGATCGTTCAGCAGGTGTTTCCCTCGTTTCACTCATAGATTGAACACTCAGTGGGTTAGAGGGTTTCTGTATAGCAAATTCTATTAGTGTTTCCCTCTCACTCAAAGAAGTTCCAGCATCCATAGAAGTTGTACCTGCAGAAGAAATCTTCTTAGCCTCTTCTAGAGGAGTCACAGAAGGTGCAATGAGGGTTCGTGAGCCCTCTTCCTCAGTTTCCTCGTCAGATGAATCTGATTCATAGGAAACAAGTTGCCAACTACCCGAAGGTAGTGAGTCCTTAATTGGATCTTGAGTTGGAATCTCAGGGTGGGTAGACACAGGGCTCGAAGGATGTGATCCTTGAATTGGCGAAGCACCCTGGTTTCCCATAACTGCCTTTGACGGCGAAAGACTTTGTGACAAGTCCTCTGTAACTGGCACACTTCCTGATATGAAGGGCTCAGAAACAGATTGCCGTTCACCTTCGAGAGGTGAAGAGTCCCTTAAGGGATCTGGGAATGTTCCTCCCAAGGGGGTAGACGAAGGTGGAGATTGTGGCAAATCACCCAAGTTTCCCCCAGAAGCCTGTGAAGGCAATTGACCCTGAATAGGATCAGAAACAACAGTGTCTATCCCTGACATGGACAACAAAGTGTTAGCAACCGTCAATTCTTCAACCGTGTGTGCAACCTCACTGTGTATTGAAATAGAATTTGGTTGAGGTGGTGAAAAAATAGACATATCTGCAGATGTCTCAGGTTCTATTCTCCTGATTTGACTAGGAGACAGAGCTGCAGAATCAGAAACATTCTCCTTGTGTGGTGCACTAAAGGCACTTTCTCCCTCGCGCTCAGATATATCAAGTGGTTGGCTAAGGGGTTGAGATGTTTCTGCTACAATAATTTCTGTATAGGTGCCTGGGTTATGAATTTGTGGGTTTTCAAATTCACTGGAACGTGCAAGAGGTGGAGTGAGTGGATTGAGATCCAGCAAGTTCTGAATCCAATCTTCAGGTGCACTGAAAGAGAGATTATCAGGATTAGGAGTAGGCATACCTGATTGAAGTACTGGATTGTAGGTGTTTGTGAAGAGATCATCAATATCTAGCATCTCATTCTGATTGGTTTCAGCTTCAGTGGTTTGGACAGGAACATCCACTTCATCTTCAGAATCAATGGTATTGTCCTGCAGGGAATCCTCTCCTTCATCAGGTTGAGCATCATTTTCAGAGGAGTTCTCTGCAGCATCCTCCACTATCACTTCCTCTTCCTCTACAGCAACATTCTGAGCTTCAGGAACTTCTTCTGGAACAACAGGTTCAGGTTCAGGTTCAGCTTGTTGCACAGGAACCTCTTCAGCAACCACTGGATCAACAATAGGTTGAGCAGGTGGTGGATGCACATTCTGATTTAGAAATGCTTGCATGGCCTCAAGGATCACCACTTGTTCATTGTTGGTGTAATTCTGATGGTTCTCCAGCATTGAAATAACCCTTGTAGTGATGAAGCAAGATATAATGTTGTCTGTATTTGGATAGACAGCACGTTCAGCAGGGGTCAGCATTTGATGCAGCACTATCTGGAAGAATCGAGGATATTGGAGCACATGACTAGCTTTCCTCAGAGAATCCTGAAAAGCTCCCATTATCAGATGACCCAAGTTGATCCTTGTATTCTGTGCTATTGTTATTCCAATCTCTTGATTGAGTGTTGTAATGCCATGAAACCCACCAGTCTTGGGTGCAAACACATGAAGAATGGAATTAAAGAAAAAATTCCATTCCCTCGGCAAGTGTCTGACATACAATTTGGATGGAAGTTCACCATTTGTCTCCATCTGACAGTGGATGGCATAGAAAAAATTTATTCTTTCAGTTCTGTCAGGTACTGCTTCGAAATCCTCTGTTGGCAGCTGAAGTGTAGTGTTCAGGGTGTTTTCAGAAATGATCAGTGTTCGTCCCTGAATGACACATTTAATGCCAAGTACCTGTCCTTCATTTACAACAGAAACAGAAGACAGAAAATCTAGAAGTAGAGACTTGTTAAGCATTACAGATTCAGTTAAAGCAAATCTAGCAAAAGAAAACTCAGACATATATCGAACCCGGCGTCGATAATTTGCTTGCGTAATTAAATTATTATTTTCAACAATTGTGAAATTTGTCTTCGGAATATCAAAATTTGCAGCCATTTTTAATTAAAATTAAAAATGATTAGAAATTTCGTTTCACGAGAAATAAAGGACAAATAACCACTTATGTTACGAAAATTATTAGTTAAATACGCTCCGAAAAACCCTAAATTCAAGAATTTCAGATTTCGATGAAATTACAATATGTTGTTCCTCTCGAAATTCTAAGAATTATGGTATCGGTCTCGCAAATTATCGACAACAAAATCACTATTAAATCAGTCCAAGAAGTCGAAAAGTCCTAGAAAACCCTTTCGAAAAACGACGATGGATCGTAAAAAGATTTATACTAAATTCCAATAAGCTATGACTGACCGATTATTTCCAGTCATATTTAGCTAAATATGACTGTCAGCGGTCGAATTTAATTAAATATGACCGAAAATTGTCGGTCAAATTTACCCGTTTCTGTTCTAGTGTTTCATCTTCTAAATGTGACCTTGTTTAGTAAATAAAAATTGTAGTATGAAAGCATAGCCACAATAGGTTAGGTCTAAACCATAGTTATTTATATTTAACAGAATGGTTTATATATAACTTGTCCTCGAAACCAAAGTATTTACAAAATTCCAACTTCTAAAAACTAGATACAAAACTAATTTGATCACTTGTGTTTTTTTTAGTTGGATTGATATATATCACCGTGGCGAACAACTTCTTTATTCTACGGCGCCACAAGAATCTTAGGGCTTTAAGTTTTTCATTTGACCCAGTTCTTCAAGTCCAGATGGTATGACCTAGCGCGCACTTGTAATTAAAATGAAGCATATATCAGTTAGGACCAAGATTTTTATGAACCATATAACTATCACAAATAATTGAAGGCTTGTAAGAAGAGATAATTACCTGGAAGCTGCCATCACCAATGCAAGCAATTACTCTCTGATTCTCGTCAGCTTGTGCATATACCCAAGAGTTGCACCAATAAACCAACCGATGGATCCATATTGCATTTGAAATTCATACCTTCATTTATTCATCCCTAAGGTTAAACAAATGCAAACAAAACGTAGGAGAAAACTAAATAGTAGGAGGAGAGTTTACCCACATCCCGTTGGCAAATTTAATTAGCACATGGGAGACGTTAGCAAAAGATACTCTATCAAGAAATCGTAGATTATTTCCACAATTTTCTTCTCCTTTTTGTGCTAGCTAGAAGCAAATTGGGTTCGTTGCCTTTATCTTCCACAAGATTAGCTTTCTCCTCAACTTAATTGATATTTTGAAGTGCGACACTCGGAAGCATAGTGAGCATATTTTTGACAACTATAACACTTAGAATTTGATTTTTCATACCTTGGAATATATCTTCCTCTTCCACAACGTCTTGAATTTTTTGTCTCGTACAATCTTTCATCTTTTTGATTTTCCTCCCTTTGTTGGCCACATCCTCTTCCTTGTCCATGTAGAAATCCTCTTCCATGTCCTCATCCACGACCTCTTTGACTCCTTCTGTATCTTCCATTATTATCTTTGAAAGATAAATTTGCCTGTAAGGCTTGTTTAATCGGCTCATTCTTTTTAAATATTTTTTCTTCATGGTCTTGTAGTGATCCCATAAGCTCATCAATAGTCATTTCATCTATATCTTTAGCCTCCTTAATTGCAACAACTTTGTAATCAAATTTAGAGTCAAGTGAACGAAGAACTTTTCAATAACACGAACATCACTTACCTCTTCTCCATTTATTTTTCATTTCATTGACAACGGTCAAGACCCTTGAAAAACGATCCGAGATTAGTTCGGATTCCTTCATTCGCAAGGCCTCAAATTCGTCATGAAGTGTTTGTAATCGAACTCTGTTTACTTTAGCATCTCCACTAAAAGAATATTTGAGAGTATCCCAAACTTTCTTTGATGTTGTTGCGGAAGCCACTTTTTATCATAAATCATCCAAACATTGATGAATGATCATGATCGACTTTTGATCCATCATTCTTTGGGCTTAAGGTTGATCGTTTTGAACTTCATTCAAATTTGCTTCATTTTCGGGCACCTCCAATCCTTTTTTCATAATTTCCCACACATCATATGCTCCAAGGACCGCCTTCATACAAATGCACCAATTCTCATAATTTTTTTTGGTGAACTTTGCCATTTGCCATGGATACATTCCATTTCCCATGATCTCCTTCTTCTTTACGCCACACAAGACATCTTTGAAGACAAGTAGAACCATAGGCTCTTGATACCAGTTTGTTAGAAGAAAGGATCTCACTAAAACTCACACAAGACTATCTTATAGAAGAAGTGTATTACTTGAAATTTTACTTTATTACAAATGACTTGGTACAAGGCTTTATATAGGACCCCATAGAAGAATCTACACACTTACTTAATTGCTAGATAATTCTTAGACTCCAAAAGACTTCACTTGAACATTCTAGAGATTACATGTATCTAGACCTATACATTGAACATAGAAATATACTAATACATGTACCACTGTTATTCTAGAAACTCTCACATACTTCTATCATTTTAATAGTCAAAAATATATTATTTATTTTTAACACCCAAGGTGGTGGCATAAAAATAGGAGAACAAATAGAAACGACCCAGACTACTTCAAACTACTAACATTCATCCACTAACTCCTACAAACCCTCAACTACATCTGACTTATTCTTGCTCCTAGTACATGCTAATTAAGAGCAAAGTTCAAACATTAAATTCAAAAACACATAAACCAAATACTTGAATAACAACTAAATTTAAAATTATTCAAACATTTCTTTATTAGCATGTATTGATAGAGTGTATACTTTTGTTGATTTGTTGAAAATTTTTCTTGTGAACAAAAATGCATACTTAAATTTGTTCTTCAAAAATAAATTCACACAATAATAATGGAAACTAACTTTGTACGCTCTCCTTAAATTAAGTGTCAAAAATGATCAAAGGAGCATGTGTAATGGGATGGAAGGAGTACTGAAAATAATAAATAATTTATTCCTAAATTAAGATGAGTAGTATTTTTTGTAGTTGAAAGAAAAAACCTCATAACAAAACATTTTAAAACTTTTTATATTATTTTATATCATTCAAAATATATATATTCTAAAATCCTGTATGGTTGTATCGTTCAAGAAATAATTCTCAAAATTGTTATGTATAGCATAGAGGAGACACCTAAGAGAGTGTATTTGACTATTACAATACCATACATGATATAATTAATATTTTTTTTAATTTTTATTAGCATCACATAAATCCCTTAATCTTAACATCTTAATATATGTAAGGTTGTACGGTTGAAATATTACTTTGTTTAACTTATTATTTTCATTCAAGACTGACTAGTTAGACTATGTAGTACTTTTAGTAGTTGCACACACCACTTTGTTTGTTATCAAATTTGGACATTTTTTTACCAATTGCATGGAAGGAAAAGCCCAATTTTCTTGTAGTATTTGACGGCTACTTGTAATGGTGTCCTCTTATTGTGTGATTATCAAAGTTCTCAAATTACTATATACACTCATGTGATTATGATGTATATCCCTCTGTCAATTTTTCAATGAGATAGTAAAACTATTATGCTAAAAAACGATCTGCATTTTGTTTTAACATCATAAATTTTTAAAAGTAAAACAAATAGAAACTATTAAGGGCCTTCTATCCCGCAACTGTAATTCTATACTATTCTACAACTACTATCGGGTTGTCATCTCCTTCATATCTTCACATGTGTTCCGGGTTCTTTAGATGTTAAAGGTGGTACTGTCCTTTGACTTTTGATGCCTAGGTTTTTCAGTAATTGTACCTTGCACAGCTTTCTATGACTGTAGGAATATTTAAGGGAAAACAACACCATTATTAACTGATCAAAACAAAAAGGAAGATTGGAAGTACTAGTAAGAGGTTGTTGAGCATAATGACCATGTTCAAAAAACTTATAGAGGATTAGGTTCAAACTCAGGCAACACGTATTGAAGAACTTGGTATAAGCTTGGAAACAGATGCGGAAGAACCTGGTATAAGCTCGTAAAACTCAAATAGAAAATGTCACCATTACTTACCCCTTAAAGGTATCATAAATCTCAAATAAACTTGGATATAATTATTTCCTCTTAATCATTAGATTATTATTAAGGAAATTCTTTGTGAAGTAGAAACATTAACTAAGATCACAATATAAAGGAGTCATGTTAGCTATTGACCTTTCTACCCAAAAAGATTATTCTACAAAAATGATTAGTTTCTTGTTCTAACCTCATAAATTTTCTCAAAGGGCATTGAGAACTACAACATATATTAATTATTAACCTGTTTATAATGGTGTCACTTCATATATATGTAACATGACAAAACTGTTGGAAAATAATTTTAAATTTGTTATTTAGAGATTTGTTTTAATTTGCTTTGGTATAATTTGAATATGTTTTCTGTATTTAGTTTGATATAGTCAGCAAGACTAGGTCATAGTTGTTTCAGTTTTATCAGGTGATCGTGGCATAGATGTAGAAGTGGAGTAGTGATAAGAAAGGTGTTCCTATTTTCTAGTTACCACTTTCAGGAGGTTAGCTTGTTTTCACTTATTTAAATAGCTTTGTATGCATAAATGTAGAGAGTGGCTCTTCTTTGAGTTTATATAAGATACAAAAATACTTGAGCAAAGCTAATAAAAATCTGCACTTTTCATCTTGTATCTATTTTATTTTCTACACATGGTATCAGAGCCATGTTGCTCCGTCGCCGGCGGTGGTGAAGTCATTGTTGGTGGAGGCGGTCCTCGTGGTGGCTGGGAAAAAAACTACTGCAGGCAATGACACGAAGGTGGCAACGCTGCATATGTAGTATGTGATGCATGTGTAGTACGGGGCTGCCGAGAAAATGAGACCATGCCAAAGATGCCTACTGAAGGAAGAAAACGAGTTAGAGTGACAAAAGGCCATAAAAAATGAGATGGAACAATTTGTGGAGGCAAGGACACGGAAGGTATTTGATGGAATGTCTGAGAGAGATATTGTTGCTTGGAATGCAATGATTTGTGGATTCGAATTATGGGTGATTATGTGCACCTGGAGAGAAGTTCTCCAAAATTGTTTTTGATGAGAAGTGCATCAAACTTGATAGTGGTGAGAAGTGCATCACAAAATGAAGAGATGGTGGTGAGAAGTGCATCACAAAATGAAGAGAAGTGCTTCATAAATTAAAGATTAAGGGGGAGATTGTTGGAAAATAATCTTAAATTTGTTATTTAGAGATTTGTTTTAATTTGCTTTGGTATAATTTGAATATGTTTGCTGTATTTAGTTTGATATAGTCAGCAAGACTAGGTCATAGTTGTTTCAGTTTTATTAGGTGATCGTGGCATAGATGTAGAAGTGGAGTAGTGATAGGAAAGGTGTTCCTATTTTCTAGTTACCACTTTCAGGAGGTTAGCTTGTTTTCACTTATTTAAATAGCTTTGTAAGCATCAATGTAGAGAGTGGCTCTTCTTTCGGTTTATATAAGATACAAAAATACTTGATCAAAGCTCATAAAAATCTGCAGTTTTCATCTTGTATCTATTTTATTTTCTACAAAAACTAGAGGTCTCCATAGTATGTGATGTTGACATCTTGCTTTCAACATTCAAGGCAATAGATTTTGCATTACTAATCTTGTTTTTCCTGTATTGAACCTCATGATCATAAGTTCTCAATATTCGATAAACTTCATCCAATCACATAGTATCAAGCTCTTAGTGATGTCTGATGATAGAGGAATGTGTATCATTCTTCACGTAAGTCTCGTGAAAACTTGGTGTTAGAATCTTGAGTTTTTATATTCCTTACCAACTAAAGACAAGTTATTGAGTAAAGTAAGGAACTTGTCACATAGATAAGTCTTTTGCTTATTTTGCAAGCAATTACCTTGTGCGACTTGATATGGGCCAACATAGATCCTGTCAAGAAAATTAGGATATGATGCTTAAAGTTACATCGATATCTTAACCTTCAAGGTAAAATACTCAACGTTCTTTAGAACTAGGATCTTTATGCTTTCATACTTGTTTGTCAACATCTTATTTAATTTTCTCTAATAAGAAATCTTTAGCCTGCTCTAATATAAATTTTTGCCCTATTCAATTGTAGAATGGCGTTTGAACATAGTTATATAAGATTCTTGACTTTTGATAAGCAATGAATACAAATATCAAAGATCAAACAGCTCTTATTGATTTGTATATAAATTGTTACAATAATCTCTCAAGAAATACTCATGTTCTTGAGAGCGACTAGGTTACACAATACTTAAGTGTTGCGTAAACCTATAACTGTTTTTATATACTACACAACTGCTCTATCGATCACAAGATATGTTAAATAAATCATTATCAATATCTATACATATCTAAATTGATAGCTACGATCCATTGCAATAGTAACCAACAAATCAATCCTTTCTACTTTCGACGAATAGACGATATCTCATAAGTTATTCATGATTTTTCTAGTCTGAAGATTTTTTAATAGTGCCAGCATCAGATGCTAATGGAACAATAAATCATGACCATCATTCAGATGAGGATAGAATACTAATTAATGACGTCAAACATCAAATCATGAGCACCTTCCTTGTTAGATCTTAACACTCATTGAATCAGTATTTGTAGCATCAAATCTCCTTTATTTAAACTATTATTATTATAGTTTTAAAGATTTAATAAACAAGATACTAATTATATAAGTCATTAACGACCTAATTGGTCATTTTTCATATTAGATAGTATTAACACTTATATGGTGTGTGTGTGTGCGCCTTTCAATCTTGTTTCTCTTTTGAATAACTTAAATCCAAAACTCCAAACCTAAAACAAACCCATTAAGGTTTTAGTTAATAAAAAAAAAAAAATTAAGTTCTTATACAAAATAGCTCTTTCAAATAAATACAAATGAGTAGATTTATATGTTCTTAGATAATCTAAATTTGTTTAACATTTGTTTCCAAATTAACAAATTTATTAGCATAAAGCTCTTAGAATTCAAACCCGGCGCAAAGCCTGGTATAGAGACAAAATTCTCAATTCTAACAAAAGCGACATTGAAATTACCAGTAAGAGGTTGTTGAGAAAAATCACCATGTTCACAAAATTATAAAAGGTCATGTTCAAGCTCCACAACAGATGCTAAGACTCGGAAACAAATGTTGAAGGAAGAGCCTGGTATAAGCTCGGAAAACACCGACAGAGAAGATGTTGCCATTACTAGACTAGTATATCCACGTTTGAGGTTAAATGTATCATAAATCTCAAATAAACTTTGATATAACTTATTCATCTTTATCATTGGTTTATTATTAACCATATTCTTTGTCGAATAGAAACAACTAATTAAGATGACCATATAAAGGAGTCATATTAGCTATCGACCTTTTTTCCCAAAAATATTATGCTACAAAATGATTAGTTTCTTGTTCTAACCTTATAAATTCTCTCAAAGTGCATCCAAACGTACAACATATATAAATTATTAACATTTTAACAAAGGTGTCTCTTCATATATATGTAACATCACAAAACTAGCTATTTCATTTCATTAATTTCTAATATGTGGTTTTTTTATTTATATTTTCAACTTTTGTGGGAAAAATTATAAGACGTCTTGGCCACATTCTATGTTAAAATTGCTAGTGTGAAATGGGAAAGTACCTAATAAAGTCTTGTAAACCATATTCTTCATTGTTTATGAAACTATATCACCAGACTTATTATAGAAAAAGGGCACTTTCTTTGGAGACTATTAAGATTGAATCAACTAGTGTCCATTATTCGTGGCCCAGCACCCTCACCCAAAATGTGCATTTGACATATATAAACTTTCTTTATATTTTCATCAACAGCATCATCAGTTCTTGGAAATGAAAAACAATAGCCAAAATTGAAATTTAGCATAAATAATTCTTAATGAAAACAGAGTGACTATGAAATTGGAATATAGAGATATTTCCAGACATAAAAGATGCAATCAGAGTCCAACAAAAAAAATTGAATGTGATGATATTGCACTTAGTTATTATAATCATTCAAGGCCTAACATATATAATAGATGGTTTGTATATACATAAATAGGAAAAGAAGAGATGAGGCTCAATTATAATAAATTTTCAATGCGACATAATACTTGGCCTCTATATACACAAATTGTATACAAAACATGAATTAAAATTAAGGGGTTCAAGAGGACAAATAAAGCTTGATTCACCTTTAGTAATTAATTTAAACTCTCAAAATTTATACTATAATCATAATAGAAAAAGTTAATAATTATTGTATTATCGAAAATTTCATGTATGTATAGATTAAGCTTCTTTTCTTTAAAGTATAAAAAATTATAGTTAGCCAAATCATATCCATAATAAAATTATTCTTTTCCAAATTTGTCTTTTGCAAACAAAATTGAATACTGTAATATTTTATACGTGACCAATTTATGGATTTCGTTTCCATTATTTAAAAAATTAAATTGAATCATACAATACGGAATACTCTTCAATATATATACATAATCATATTCAAAAATAAAGAATTGGATTTTTAGCATTATAACATCTCATTTTATTCGATTGATATTTATGTTCTCTGTTCAGTTAAGGATATGTACATACATACATACATACATACATACATACATATATATATATATACATGTTATATTATTTATATTAATACACGTATTTGCCAAATATATATTTGAATTTTAGTTTTATTTAATGTAAATGAATCCCAGTTTATATATATAACGAATTTTCACTATTGTTATCTTTTACCAACTATTATAGCTAACGTTATTAAACTATTCTCTAGCATGGCTTACTATTTTTAAATTAACAAAATTATATCAAGTTTGTCCGGTACCAACTTAGTACATAATAGTATATTATTACTTTAAAATTCAATAATTACAAAATAATAATATATCTCTTTTGAAGGGAGTCACTCAAAGAGATTGTTATTATCACTTGCAAATTGAGCCGACTCTAACAGCTTGGACAATAACTTCCCCTTGCAATATTTTGCTTAGAACCTCTCAATTCCTTCAGCTTGACTCACTACAAGAAAAATTCATGAAAATTAAAACTTTGAAAACAGCAGACAAAAATGACCGAAAACCGTCAAAAATGACCGTCAAAATTAAACGGTCAATACTAACCGATCAGATTTATTCGGTCAAAAATAAGAAATTTAACTTGACCGGAGACAGCTAAAATCCACTAAGCTATGACTGACCGGCTATTCCGCTCAAAAATAACTAAATTGACCACATCCGATCAAAAAAACTAAGATTGACCGGAAATGGCAGTCAATTTTAACCGTTTCTGTTGTAGTGACTCCTAGAATTCGTTTTTCCTTGAACCCTTTGCAATGCAGAACCGAAGAAACTAATCTATCCGCCTCCCTTGTTCTATATGTACAACTCTTTCTCACTTTCACTAGCTCCTAAATACAATCTTTTAAATACAATGAGGAGAATGATTCCAACTCAATCTATATTCTCTAAAATAATGTGTGAACACTAGACAATCAAGCTTGGTATTTAAAAGAATTTGACTCGATCCAAACCATATCCTATATTTTCGGAAATTTATTTTTATATTAATTCAGTGAGCTTCAACTTAATTATGAGAGAATTCACAATTCGAAATCCTAACCATGTTTATAACTCGCTCTTGAATTCTACGTGGTCTTTTCCGAAAATCAGGTCAAGTTCCAATTTTCGAATATGAAAATAGGTCAAGAAATAATGACCCAAATACAACAACTTGGGTAATCCACAAATCCACCATAGGCCCTCAAAAAATTATGATTTGTTGGTGTAATTGGTAGTACTTAAATTCCTTACGTGCTCGTAGGACGAAAAGGATAGCCCAGAGGCATAGATCGTACCTCTCTAGCCATTGGATAACATGAGCTAGCTTCATGTTTCCTTCTCCGAACTGTTCCCATTATGGTATATTACAACCAATCTTCGTGTCTCCACCTCAGGAAACTTGACTAATTAAGCTTTCGAGAGTTAGTTTTGAATACCAAATATGGCCGAAAACTTAGGATTCACAATCTCCCATTTTTTGATGATTACGCACTAATTTCAAGAGTATTACTCGGCGTGAATATGTTTACACGTGGACACAACTTGGAAATAACCAATATAACGAAGAATATTAACAAATAAAACAACATATCCAAATTTCCCAAATAAATAACTTAACATAAAACAAACATAAATAACCATGTCTTGTTGTCAATACAACACTTTAAAATCAACATAAAAATATCCAAGCACTTGCTGAAATTCAGAAAAAAATATCCAAACATTAATTAAAGGAAAACAACACCATAATTAAGTGATCAAAACAAAGAGGAAGATTGGCAATACTAGAAAGAGGTTGGTGATAATTATGACCATGTTCACAAAACTTATAGAGGATGAGGTTCAAGCTCGGCAACAGATATTGAAGAACTTGGTATAAGCTTGGAAACAGATGCCGAAGAACTTGGTATAAGATGGTAAACCCTCAAATAGAAGATGTCACTACCATTACTTACCCCTTAAAGGTATCATAAATCTCAAATAAACTTGTATATAATTATTTCCTCTTAATCATTAGATTATTATTAAGGAAATTCTTTGTGAAGTAGAAACATTAACTAAGGTGACTATATAAAGGAGTCATATTAGCTACACACCTTTCTGCCCAAAAAGATTATTCTGCAAGATGAATAGTTCGTGTTTTAACCTCATAAATTCTCTCAAAGGGCATGGAGAACTACAACATATATTAATGATTAACCTGTTAACAAAGGTGTCACTTCATATATATGTAACATCACAAAACTAGAGGTCTCCATAGTCTGTGATTTTGACATGACATTAGGTTTCCAATGTATATACCATATATCTTTTGCTTATTTTGCAACCAATTACCTTGACTTCATACCATATATGTCTTTTGGGCATTGCCCACTCATAGAGAGTTAACTAACACCCACACAAAATTAGATGCAACAATCTAAGTTGGGGATTTTATTGAAACAATAATATAAAATATTCAAATTTTGAGCTACATTTTCTAATTTCATAGACATGCGGTTCATATTACCCTTGTAATATAATTTTTAACCATATTGTTTTTGAATTAAAAAAAGAGAAGATGTTAGTAACTATCTTCTTCAATAAGTATTAGTATACACACTTGTCATATATAAAGTTTGAGAACCAAATTTGTAATGGTAAAGAAAGAAAATTTAAGTGTTGTGAAAGGCTTCTTGCCCTCTCACGCCACTGCTTATGTGACCTGTCATGAAATTGGTCCCTTCCTATATAAGAAAATTGTCAATGAAAGTGAATCCAAAGTAGAGTTAATATCATATATACATGATGTCAAATAAAACAATATTATATATTAAATTTGTAAACAATGATCTAAAATATTTTATGGTAGATAGTTCTGCACATAATAATTTTCAAGAAATATTATTGTATAATATAGTTGTCAACCAAAATTTTTTTAAAAATTAAATTGAGAAAAACTCAACAAAATCTCCTAGAAATTTTAAAACTAAATCGTATAATATATATACTAACCAAGCGGAGCATTATATGAATTTTATTTTTTATTTCGTAATTCCACAAACTTACAAAATAATAAATATCTATCGGATATTTGTAAACTAAATAATCCAAAATAACCAAATGTTGAATATTTTGATTTTTTTTAAAATTCATGAATTTATTTTATAAATTTAAAATATTTAAATTTTGTAATCTCATATAATTATTTAAAAGCGAAAATATAGGAGGTATTTAAATCTATACAATAAAAAATATTAAAATATTGAATACCTTGTTACTTGTGCATATTATATTTAATTCACATATATATTTTGTAAATTTTTATAATTTAAATAGAATCAAGTGGTCATCTCATATCACTACAAGAAAAACAAGCTCAGACAATTGTTTTTCACTATTGCCTTGTATGTGAATTTTCCGTTGACTATGGAGGAGCCGTGTGATTGAGAGAGACAACAGTTGAGGAACCCTTACTAGAACGAAGAAACACAATTGTTTTACGGTGCTTGTTGAAATGTAAAAGAAACAATAGTTTTAATATACACTACTGTTGTTGGAAACAAATACAAACAAATACATGCAATGATTTGACCAAATAGACAACTGTCAATAGATGTCAATCAAGAGTACCAAAGTTCATTTAATAACTACTTCAAACAACGGTTATTTTAGTACCATGTTATTTGAAAGCATAGCCACAACATGTTATAAAAAAATTTGGTATCTTAGACCATAGTTACACCGATCGAGGATCGATCCGGTACGCGGTACGAGTTCGGGTACGTGGAACGTGAGTTTGGATGAATCGGGTACGAGGAGCCGTGAATCGGGTTCGCGGGTCGAAATAAGGATCCCGTAATATTTTTAAAAAAATATTATATATTAAATTTATATTATCAAAAAGTTAGAAATTTTATTTATTTTATATTCTAAAAAAATATTTATACTTATTAAGAATATTACTAGAATATCAATAAATAAATTACCATTTTACAAAGATATGATAATTAATCAAAACTAATATTTTTATAAGTATTATAATTTGAAATTAATTTAAACTGGATAAAGATCAACTCAAACAAAAATAGGTAAATTGATGATAGTGGATCACCGTCATAATAAGTTGACTTTAATAAATTCATTTTAGCAATAATTATGCTCATTAATTTTGTTTACTTTTATACAAATTAGTATAAAGATGGCAGTTACTAAATAATAAAAAATGAAAAATGAGTAATTTGTTGGTATAAATTTTGAGCATCTATCATGATCTTTTGAATAAGCCACGTTAGAGACATCGAATAAAATACAATAATAATAAAAGTAAAACGAATAATATATATTACTCACACTTCAGTACAACTAATGAGTCAATGACCAATAATTCATTATCACATCGGTATCTGCATCAGTATTCAGTGCGTAGTCTTCTCTTCCACTTCATCCTCTTCACACGCTTTCTTCTTTTTTTCCCCCAAACAGTCATATATACATGTGAAAGTGAAACAATCAAACAACCCATCATTCCTTTTCTTCCCTTTTTCTTCAGTTTTACAGCTGCCGGAACAAAACAGATGGGTTCGCCGGAAATGACGAACTGGAACGCGACCCATGGCGATCCGGATCGACTTCGACCCGTGTTCCGGTACGAACGATCCAGTTCACGGATCCATGGGTCGACCCGCGAACCGGGTAACTATGTCTTAGACTTTGTTAGACAAGCAGTTGAACCACAAGTATTGTAACTAAACCAAAATACTTTGTTAAAATAAAGTTCATTTAATAACTACTTCAAACAACGGTTATTTTAGTACCATGTTATTTGAAAGCATAGCCACAACATGTTATAAAAAAATTTGGTATCTTAGACTTTGTTAGACAAGCAGTTGAACCACAAGTATTGTAACTAAACCAAAATACTTTGTTAAAATAATTATGGTTAACGTTGTCTGAAAGGTCTTTACACCATAGTTTTAGTTTTAACTTCCATTGTAATTTAGGTTTTCAAACAACACTTTCATCTTCTAAATGTGACCTTGTTTAGTAAATAAAAACTGTAGTATGAAAGCATAGCCACAATAGGTTAGGTCTTAACCATAGTTATTTATATTTGACAGAATGGTTTATATATAACTTGTCCTCGAAACCAAAGTATTTACAAAATTCCAAATTCTAAGAACTAGATACAAAACTAATTTGATCACTTGCGTTTTTTTTAGTTGGATTGATATATATCACCGTCGCGAACAACTTCTTGACCCTGTTCTTCAAGTCCTAATGGTATGACCTAGCATGCACTTGTAATTAAAATGAAGCATATATCAGTTAGGACCAAGATTTTTATGAACCATATAACTATCACAAATAATTGAAGTCTTGTAAGAAGAGATAATTACTTGGAAGCTGCCATCACCAATGCAAGCAATTACTCTTTGATTCTCGTCAGCTTGTGCATATACCCGAGTGTTGCACCAACAAACCAACCGATGGATCCATATTGCATTTGTAGATTGTTTCCACGATTTTTTTCTCCTTTTTGTGCTAGCTAGAACCAAAGTGGTTTCGTTGCCTTTATCAACCACAAGATTAGCTTTCTCCTCAACTTAATTGATTTTTTGAAGTGCGACACTCGGAAGCATAGTGACCATATTTTTGACAACTATAACACTTAGAATTTGATTTGTCATACCTTGGAATATATCTACCTCTTTCACGACCTCTTGAATTTCTTGTCTCGTACAATCTTTCATCTTTTTGATTTTCCTCCCTTTGTTGGCCACATCCTCTTCCTTGTCCATGTAGAAATCCTCCTCCACGTCCTCGTCCACGACCTCTTTGACTCCTTCTGTATCTTCCATCATTATCTTTAAAAGATAATTTTGCCTATAAGTCTTGTTCAACCGGCTCATTCTTTTTAAATATTTTCTTCATGGCCTTGTAGTGATCCCATAAGCTCATCAATAGTCATTTCATCTATATCTTTAGCCTCCTTAATTGCAACGACTTTGTAATCAAATTTAGAGTCAAGTGAATGAAGAACTTTTCAATAACACGAACATCACTTACCTCTTCTCCATTACTTTTCATTTCATTGACAACGGTCAAGACCCTTGAAAAACGATCCGAGATTAGTTCGGATTCCTTCATTCGCAAGGCCTCAAATTCATCATGAAGTGTTTGTAACCGAACTCTGTTTACTTTAGCATCTCCACTAAAAGAAGATTTGAGAGTATCCCAAACTTTCTTTGATGTTGTTCGAAGCCACTTTTTATCATAACTCATCCAAACATTGATGAATGATCATGATCGCCTTTTGATCCTTCATTCTTTGGGCTTAAGAACTTCATTCAAATTTGCTTCATTTTCGAGCACCTCCAATCCTTTTTCCATAATTTCCCACACATCATGTGCTCCAAGGACTGCCTTCATACAAATGCACCAATTCTCATAATTTTCTTTGGTGAACTTTGCCATTTGCCATTGATACATTCCATTTCCCATGATCTCCTTCTTTTTTATGCCACACAAGACATCTTTGAAGACAAGTAGAACCTTTGGCTCTTGATACCAGTTTGTTGGAAAAAAGGATCTCACTAAAACTCACACAAGACTATCTAGGAGAAGAAGTGTATTACATGAAATTTTACTTTATTACAAATGACTTGGTAAAAGGCTTTATATAGGACCCCATAGAAGAATCTACACACTTACTTAATTGCTAGATAATTCTTAGACTCCAAAAGACTTCACTTGAACATTCTAGAGATTACATGTATCTAGACCAATACATTGAACATAGAAATATACTAATACATGTACCACCGTTATTCTAGAAACTCTTACATACTTCTATCATTTTAATAGTCAAAAATATATTATTTATTTTTAATACCCAAGGTGGTGGCATGAAAATAGGAGAACAAATAGAAACAACCCAGACTAGTTCAAACTACTAACACTCATCCACTAACTCCTACAAACCCTCAACTACATATGACTTATTCTTGCTCCTAGTACATGCTAATTAACAGCAAGGTTCAAACATTAAATTCAAAAACACATAAACCAAATACTTAGATAACAACTATATTTAAAATTATTTCAACATTTCTTTATTAGTGTGTATGATAGAGTGTATACTTTTGTGATTTTTTGAAATTTTTTCTTGTGAACAAAAACGCATACTTAAGTTTGTTCTTCAAAAATAAATTCACACAATCATAATGAAAATTAACTTTGTATGCTCTCCTTAAATTAAGTGTCAAAAATGATCAAAGGAGCATGTGTAATGGGATGGAAGGAGTACTGAAAATAATAAATAATTTATCCCTAAATTAAGGTGAGTAGTATTTTTTGTACTAGAAAGAAAAAAGCTCATAACAAAACATTTTAAAACTTTTTATATTATTTTATATCATTTAAAATACTTATATTCTAAAATCCTGTATGGTTGTATCGTTCAAGAAATAATTTTCAAAATTGTTATGTATAGCATAGAGGAGACACCTAAGAGAGTTTATTTGACAATCACAATAGGATACATGATATAATTAATATTTTTTTATAATTTCTATTAGCATCACATAAATCCTTTAATCTTAACATCTTAATATATATAAGGTTGTACGGTTGAAATATGCTCAATGTTGATGGTTAATGGTAGAAAACTAGTGGCCGAGCCTTGAATCTGAAACTTTGAATGATGACCTAACTTCAAAAGCAGGAGGGATCTCATAGAGGGTTGTTGTAGTTGACCGAGAACATCCAATTTTATTTCTTGTATTGTGTACTACAACACCAACCTGGAGCACAGGCTGCTCACTCAGGTTATTTGCTAAAGCACACCCACTAGCCGAACCTCTAATAAGGGGCGGGTGAGAAAAGTTGAGTTTGACACGATCATCATGTATGACACCAGCCATCCTATCATAATGAAGCTACTTCAACATCTAATTCATAGGTACAATTACAAATCCTTTTATTTCCTTTTTTTCAGTTTTGGCACTCCACCTACCTAAAGGCACTCTGTGCACGCCTCAGTACTTTCTGCCTGAGTTTGAAGAACCATCCGTGGTTCAACATATTAGCAAAAAATATGAGATTCTAACATTTTATCTAACGTACGTTATAAGGTTTTTTGAAAAAACTTCGTGCAAACATCTTGGTAATTCCATCTTCTAAGTACAGTTATATTTACTAATAAATAGATCAATTTGAGTAATAAAAATACTCAAAACATATATACTTTACTAGTCAACCTGGTAATATACTCAAAATAGATATACTTTATTAGTCAACCTGATAATATAACTACACTTAAAAGGGGAATTACCAAGATGTTTGCTCAAAGTTTTTTCAAATAAGCTTATAACGTCAGATAAAATGTTAGAATCTTATATGTTTTGCTAATATATTGAACCACTAATAGTTCTCCAACCTCACGCAGAAAGTACAGAAGTGTGCAGATAGTGCCTTTAGGCAGGTGGAGTGCCAAAATTGAAAAGAATAAAGGAATTGAAAGCATTTTTAATTGTACCTATGATTCAGATGTTGAAGTAGCCTTATCATATGACAGAATGACTGGTATCATACATGATGATTGTGCCAAACTCAACTTTTCTTACCAGTGGCATATTAGAGGTTTGGCCCGTGGGTGTGCTTTAGCAAATAACCCGGGTGAGCAACGTATGCTGGAGGTTGGTGTTGTAGTACAGACTACTTGAAATAAAATTGGATGTTCTCGGTCAACTACAACAACCCTCGATGAGATCCCTCTTGCTTTTGAAGTTAGGTCACCATTCAAGTTTCAGATACTAATGAGTGGAGAATACTAATGATGTCAAACATCAAATGATGAGCAGCTTCCTTGTTAGATCTTAACGCTCATTGAATCAATATTTGTAGCATCAAATATCCTTTACTAGCAATATACACTTCTATATTTCAAATCCACATGAAGGAAAGCAACACGAGAGAGTATGATATTAAGAACAACAATAATCAAAATAACTAAAACGAATGAATATAATCCAAAAATAGTCTTCATTACATTTAAACATAAATTTAGTCTTTTCCACCAAAACACATACACAAACTAGGGGCAAACCTAAGCCAAAATAATCAATATTCC
This sequence comes from Daucus carota subsp. sativus, assembly GCF_001625215.2. NCBI lineage: Eukaryota > Viridiplantae > Streptophyta > Magnoliopsida > Apiales > Apiaceae > Daucus > Daucus carota. The sequence continues at coordinate 28,951,531 of NC_030383.2, forward strand.
ACAAAGTTTGAATATTTCAAAAGTTAGGAAAAAGAAAGCCTAGTAAGCTCAATGTTGATGGTTAATGGTAGAAAACTAGTGGATCAGACTTAATACCAACTAAAAATTGTTAAAAATCTCCTTGCTCGTCAATAATTAACTCCATAACATATTAGATAATTCTTCAAGAACACAAAAGTCGTTTAGTGGCACATTTGTCAAATTATGTGGTTTCGCATGAGTGTTTGCATCTAGGAGTGTAGAATCTGAAACTTTAAATGGTGACCTAACTTCAAAAGCAAGAGGGATCTCATCGAGGGTTGTTGTAGTTGACCGAGAACTTCCAATTTTATTTTATGTAGTGTGTACTAAAACACCAACCTCAAGCACAGGGTGCTCAACCGGGTTATTTACTAAAGCACACCCACTAGCCAAACCTCTAATAAGCTGCGCGTAAGAAAAGTTGAGTTTGGCACGATCATCATATATGATACCAGCCATCCTATCATATGATATGGCTACTTCAACATCTGAATCATAAGTACAATTACAAATTCTTTTAATTCCTTTTTTTTTTTTCAATTTTGGCACTCCACCTACCTAAAGGCACTCTTTGCACACCTCCGTACTTTCTGCTTGAGTTTGGAGAACCATCCGTGGTTCAACATATTAGCAAAAAATATGAGATTCTAACATTTTATCTAATGTACGTTATAAGTTTTTTGAAAAAACTTCCTCCAAACATCTTGGCAATTCCCCCCTTTTAAGTATAGTAATATTTACCAATAAATACATCTATTTGAGTAATTAAAATACTCAAAACATATATACTTTATTAGTCACTGTGGTAATATACTCAAATATATATACTTTATTACTCAACCTGATAATATAACTATACTTAAAACGGGGAATTACGAAGATGTTTGCCAAAACTTTTTTCAAACAAGCTTATAACGTACATTTGATAAAATGTTAGAATCTCATATGTTTTTCTAATATGTTGAACCACGGATGGCTCTCCAACCTCAGGCAGAAAGTATAGAGATGTGCAGAGAGTGCCTTTAGGCAGGTGGAGTGCAAAAATATTTTTTTTTAAAAAAGGAATTGAAAGTATTTGTATTGTACCTATGATTTAGATGTTGAAGTAGCCTTATCATATGATAGGATGGCTCGTATTATACATGATGATCGTGCCAAACTCAACTTTTCTCACCCGCCCCTTATTAGAGGTTTGGCTAGTGGGTGTGCTTTAGCAAATAACCCCGGTGAGCCGCAGTATGCTCGAGGTTGGTGTTGTATTATAGACTACATGAAACAACATTGGAAGTTCTCCGTCAACTACAACAACCCTCGATGAGATCTCTCTTGCTTTTGAAGTTAGTTCACCATTCAAAGTTTCAGATTCTACACTCCTAGATGCAAACACTCTTGCGAAACCCCAAAATTTGACAAATGTGCCACTAAACGACTTTGGTGTTATTTTACAATTATGTGATATGTCGTGGAGTTAAACTTTAATAGCAACAAGTCTTTTAACTCATCTTATTTGATATTAAGGCTAAACCAGTAGTTGTATACCGTTAACAATCCACATTGAACACACTAGATTATCTTGTTCCGAACTTTAAAAATTATGGAATGTTGGTCATTTTGGTTTATGTTTACACCTAGTTTGTGTATGTGTTTTGTTAGACAAGACTAATTTTATGTTTGAATCTAATGAAGACTGTTTTCGAATTATATTCATTTCTTTATTTTATTATGATTATTGTCATTGTTAATATTATACTCTTGTATGTTGCTTTTTTTCATGGGGAGTTTAAATCTGGAAAAGTTTATTGCTATTAGAGGATATTTGATGTTACAAATACTTATTTGATGAGCCTCACCATCTTACAAGAAAGTTGATCATGATTTGATGATTCACGTATTTGTATTCTAGACTCATGAGTATATGAAGGATGGTGAGGATTTACTGTTCCATTAGCATCTCAAGTTAGTTAGTATTACAATAAGTAGCAAATTTCCATAAGGGATATATATCTATATATAGGTGCAACATATGAACCTAAAAAAATTATGTTATAAAATTGCTTTTAAGTTGTTTATAATTAATAAAGTTATTTAAAACTCAAAATTTTTTAATGAATTTATTTAAACTATTCTTGTTATAGTTTTAAAGATTTAATAAACAAGATACTGATTATATAAGTCATTAATCACCTAATTGACCATTTTTCATATTAGACAGTATTAACACTTATATGGGGTGTGTGTGTGGGTGTGTGTGTGTATGCCTTTGAATCTTGTTTCGCTTTTGAATAACTTGAAACCAAAACTCGAAACCTAAAACAAACCCATTAAGGTTTTAGTTAATAAAAAAAATTAAAGTTCTTATACAAAATAGCTCCTTCAAATAAATACCAATGAGTAGATATATATATTCTTAGATAATCTAAATTTGTTTAACATTTGTTTCCAAATGAATTTATGAGCATAAAGCTGTAAAAATCACCATGTTCACAAAATTATAGAGGGTCATGTTCAAGCTCCACAACAGATGCTAAGACTTGGAAACAAATGTTGAAGGAAGAGCATGGTATAAGCTCGGAAACACCAACAGAGAAGATGTTGACATTACTAGACCAGTATATCCACGTTTGAGGTTAAATGTATCATAAATCTCAACTAAACTTCAATATAACTTATTCATCTTTATCATTGGTTTATTATTAACCATATTCTTTGTCGAATAGAAACAACTAATTAAGATGATGGTCTAAAGGAGTCATATTAGCTATTGACCTTTCTTCCCAAAAATATTATGCTACAAAATGATTAGTTTCTTGTTCTAACCTTATATATTCTCTCAAAGTGCATCCAACCTTATATATTCTCTCAAAGTGCATCCAAACGTACAACATATATAAATTATTAACATTTTAACAAAGGTGTCTCTTCATATATATGTAACATCACAAAACTAACTATTTTATTTTATTAATTTCTAAATGTGGTTTTTTTATTTATATTTTCATATTTTGTGGGAAAAATTATAAGACGTCTTGACCACCTTCTATGTTAAAATTATTAGTGTGAAATGGAAAATTACCTAATAAATTTTTTTAAACCATATTCTTCATTGTTTATGAAACTATATCACCAGACTTATTAAAGAAAAAGGGCATTTTCTTTGGAGACTATTAAGATTTAATCAACTAGTGTCCATTATTGGTGGCCCAGCACCCTCACCCAATGTGCATTTGACATATATATACTTGATTTATATTTTTATCAACAGCATCATCAGTTCTTGGAAATGAAAAACAATAGCCAACATTGAAATTTAGCATAAATAATTCTTAATGAAAACAGAGTGACTATGAAATTGGAATATAGAGATATTTCCAGACATAAAAGATGCCATCAGAGTCCAACAAAAAAATTGAATGTGATGATATTGCACTTAGTTATTATAATCATTCAAGGCCTAACATATATAATAGATGGGTTGTATATACATAAATAGGAAACGAAGAAACTCACATCAAAGATGAGGCTCAATTATAATAAATTTTCAATGAGACATAATACTTGGCCTCTATATACATAAATTGTATACAAAATATGAATTAAAATTAAGGGGTTCAAGAGGACTAATAAAGCTTGATTCACCTTTAGTTTTGAGGAAACAACAGCGCCCCAGGCGCCTCAAGTGTAAGAGTTTGTTACCCTGATGTTTAGAAGTGGTATAATACACAAGTCTATGTATTGCTGATGTTTTGCCTTAACTCTATCAAGAATTCTATGAAGAGATAGCCGCCGCTACTTCAAGTCTTTTACAGGTCTCATCTAAATAATTAGTGTATTAGGGTTCTTAAACCTAGAAATTTCCATTTCATGAAAATGACAAAATTATCCTCCATATTTGTATTATTTTAATGATTTTAATAGTATATTAATATTTTAGGCAACAAATGCAAATATCAAATTGTAATTCTTATATGTATAATAATTTGGAATGTATATATCTATAAATATATGTTCGTTTATGTGTTGTTAAATCAAATATTTACAAGGCGTAATATATTTAAACTCTCAAAATTTAGACTATAATCATAATAAAAGCAGTATAAATTTGGAAAAAGTTAATAATTATTGTATTATCTAAAATTTCATGTCTTAGAGATTAAGCTTCTTTTATATAAAGTATAAAAAATAATAATTGACCAAAATTATACTCATAATAAAATTATTCTTTTCCAAACTTGTCTTTTGCAAACATATATGAATTCTGTAATATTTTATACTTGACAAATTTATGAATTTCATTTCCATTATTTAAAAAATTAAATTGAATGATACAATACTAAATACTACGTTAATTTATATCATTCTTATAATATTAAAATAAATAACTATAAGGCGGGTACTAAAAATAAAAAAATATATACATGATCACATTGAAAAATAAAGAATTGGATTTTTATCATTATAATATCTCATTCTATTCGATTGAAAAAAAATAAAAAGATATATACATAATCATATTCAAAAATAAAGAATTGGACTTTTATCATTATAATATCTCATTTTATTCGATTGATATTTATGTTCTCTCGTTCATTTAAGGATATATACATATATATATATATATATACATGTTATATTATTTATATTAATACACGTATTTGCCAAATATATATTTGAATTTTAGTTTTATTTAATGTAAATGAATCCCAGTTTATATATATAATGAATTTTCACTATTGTTATCTTTTACCAACTATTATAGCTGACGTTATTAAACGAGTCTCTAGCATGGCTTACTATTTTTAAATTAACAAAATTATATCAAGTATGTCCTGTACCAACTTAGTAAATAATAGTATATTATTACTTTAAAATTCAATAATTACAAAATAATATTATATCTCTTTTGAAGGGAGTCACTCAAAGAGATTGTTATTATCACTTGCAAATTGAGCCGACTCTAACAAGCTTGGACAATAAATTCCCCTTGCAATATGTTGCTTAGAACCTCTCAATTCCTTCAGCTTGACTCACTACAAGAAAAATACATGAAAATTAAAACTTTGAAAACAGCAAACAAAAATGACCGAAAACGGTCAAAAATGGCAATCAAAATTAAACGGTCAATACTAACCGGTCAGATTTATTCGGTCAAAAATAACAAATTTAATTTGACCGGAGATAGCTAAAATCCACTAAGTTATGACTGACCCGCTATTCCGCTCAAAAATAACTAAATTGACCGCATCCGATAAAAAAAACTAAAATTGACCGGAAATGGCAGTCAATTCTAACCGTTTCTGTTGTAGTGACTCCTAGAATTCGTTTTTCCTTGAACCCTATGCAATGCAGAACCGAAGAAACTAATCTATCCGCCTCCATTGTTCTATATGTACAACCCTTTCTCACTTTCACTAGCTCCCAAATACAATCTTTTAATCACAATGAGGAGAATGATTCCAACTCAATCTATATTCTCTAAAATTATATGTTAACACTAGACAATCAAGCTTGGTATTTGAAAGAATTTGAATCGATCCAAACCATATCCTATATTTTCAGAAATTTATTTTTATATTAATTCAGTGAGCTTCAACTTAATTATGAGAGAATTCACAATTCAAAATCCTAACCATGTATATAACTCGCTCTTGAATTCTACCTAGTCTTTTCCGAAAATCAGGTCAAGTTCCAATTTTCGAATATGAAAATAGGTCGAGAAATAATGACCCAAATACAACAACTTGGGTAATCCACAAACCCACCACAGGCCCCAAAAAATTATGATTTGTTGGTGTAATTGGTAGTACTTAAATTCCTTACGTGCTCGTAGGACGAAAAGGATAGCCCAGAGTCATAAATCGTACCTCTCTAGCCATTGTAGGATAACATCGGCTAGCTTCATGTTCCCATCTCCGAACTGTTTCTATTATGGTATAATACAACCAACCTTCGTGTCTCCACCTCAACAAACTTGACTAATCAAGCTTCCGAGAGTTAGTTTTGAATACCAAATATGGCAGCCCGTGACAACACGAGTCTTTTTCGAAAATCACATCAAGTCCCAATTAAATACGAAAATAAGGAAAAATATACTGACCCAAATAAAACAACTTGTAATACACAAGCCCACCACACGCCCGAAAACTTAGGATTCACAATCTCCCATTTTTTTGATGATTACCCACTAATTTCAAGAGTATTACTCGGCGTGAATATGTTTACATGTGGACACAACTTGGAAATAACCAATATAACGAAGAATATTAACAAATAAAACAAAATATCCAAATTTCCCAAATAAATAACTTAACATAAAACAAACATAAATAACCATGTCTTGTTGTCAATACAACACTTTAAAATCAACATAAAAACTACCAAGCACTTGCTTAAATTCAGAAAAAAATATCCAAAAATTAATTAAAGGAAAACAACACCATAATTAAGTGATCAAAACAAAGAGGAAGATTGGCAATACTAGAAAGAGGTTGGTGAGAATAATGACCATGTTCACAAAACTTATAGAGGATGAGGTTCAATCTCGGCAACAGATATTGAAGAACTTGGTATAAGCTTGGAAACAGATGCCGAAGAACTTGGTATAAGCTGGTAAACCCTCAAATAGAAGATGTCACTACCATTACTTACCCTTAAAGGTATCATAAATCTCAAATAAACTTGGATACAATTATTTCCTCTTAATCATTTGATTATTATTAAAGAAATTCTTTGTGAAGTAGAAACATTAACTAAAGTGACTATATAAAGGAGTCATATTAGCTATTCACCGTTCTGCCCAAAAAGATTATTCTGCAAGATGAATAGTTTCGTGTTTTAACCTCATAAATTCTCTCAAAAGGCATGGAGAACTACAACATATATTAATATTAACCTGTTAACAAAGGTGTCACTTCATATATATGTAACATCACAAAACTAGAGGTCTCCAAAACTAGAGGAGTCATATATCTTTTGCTTATTTTGCAACCAATTACCTTGACTTCATACCATAAATGTCTTTTGGGCATTGCCCACTCATAGAGAATTAACTAACACCCACACAAAATTAGATGCAACAATCTAAGTTGGGGATTTTATTTTCAATAATATAAAATATTCAAATTTTGAGCTACATTTTCTAATTTCATACACATGCGGTTCATATTACCTTTGTAATATAATTTTTAACCATATTGTTTTTGAATTAAAAAAAGAGAAGATGTTAGTAACTATCTTCTTCAATAAGTATTAGTATACACACTTGTCATATATAAAGTTTGAGAACCAAATTTGTAGTGGTAAAGAAAGAAAATTTAAGTGTTGTGAAAGGCTTCTTGCCCTCTCACGCCACTGCTAATGTGACCTATCATGAAATTGGTCCCTTTCTATATAAGAAAATTGTCAATGAAAGTGAATCCAAAGTAGAGTTAATATCATATATACATGATGTCAAATAAAACAATATTATATATTAAATTTGTAAACAATGATCTAAAATATTTTATGGTAGATAATTTTGCACATAATAATTTTCAGGAAATAATATTGTATAATATAGTTGTCAACCAAATTTTTTTAAAAATTAAATTGAGAAAAACTCAACAAAATCTCCTAGAAATTTTAAAACTAAATCGTATAATATATATACTAACCAAGCGGAGCATTATTTGAATTTTATTTTTTATTTCGTAATTTCACAAACTTACAAAATAATGACTATCTATCGGATATTTGTAAACTAAAAATTCCAAAATAACTAAATGTTGAATATCTCAATTTTTTAACATTCATGAATTTATTTTATAAATTTAAAATATTTAAATTTTGTAATCTCATATAATTATTTAGAAGCAAAAATATAGGAGGTATTTAAATCTATACAATAAAAAATATTAAAATATTGAATACCTTGTTACTTCTGCATATTATATTTAATTCACATATATATTTTGTAAATTTTTATATTTTAAATAGAATCAAGTGGTCATCTCACATCACTACAAGAAAAACAAGCTCATACAATTGTTTTTCACTATTGCCTTGTATGTGAATTTTCCGTTGACTATGGAGGAGCCGTGTGATTAAGAGAGACAACAATTGAGGAACCCTTACTAGAACAAGAAACACAATTGTTTTACAGTGCTTGTTGAAATGTAAAAGAAACAATAGTTTTAATATACATTACTGTTGTTGGAAACAAATACAAGCAATGGTTTGACTAAATAGACAACTGTCAATAGATGTCAAGCAAGAGTGCCAAAGTTCATTTAATAACTACTTCAAACAACGGTTATTTTAGTACCATGTTATTTGAAAGCATAGCCACAACATGTTATAAGAAAATTTATTATCTTAGACTTTGTTAGACAAGCAGTTGAACCACAAGTATTGTAACTAAACCAGAATACTTTGTTAAAATAATTATGGTTAACGTTGTCTGAAAGGTCTTTACACCATATTTTTAGTTTTAACTGCCATTGTAATTTAGGTTTTCAAACAGCACTTTCATCTTCTAAATGTGACCTTGTTTAGTAAATAAAAACTATAGTATGAAAGCATAGCCACAATAGGTTAGGTCTAAATCATAGTTATTTATATTTGACAGAATGGTTTATATATAACTTGTCCTCGAAACCAAAGTATTTACAAAATTCCAACTTCTATAAACTAGATACAAAACTAATTTGATCACTTGCGTTTTTTTTAGTTGGATTGATATATATCAGCGTCGCGAACAACTTCTTTATTCTACTACGCCACAAGAATCTTAGGGCTTTAAGTTTTTCACTTGACCCTGTTCTTCAATTCCAGATGGTATGACCTAGCGCGCACTTGTAATTAAAATGAAGCATATATCAATTAGGACCAAGATTTTTATGAACCATATAACTATCACAAATAATTGAAGGCTTGTAAGAAGAGATAATTACCTGGAAGCTGCCATCACCAATGCAAGCAATTACTCTCTGATTCTCGTCACCTTGTGCATATACCCGAGTGTTGCACCAACAAACCAACCGATGGATCCATATTGCATTTGGAATTCATACCTTCATTTATTATCATCCCTAAGGTTAAACAAATGCAAAGAAAATGTAGTAGAAAACTAAATAGTAGGAGGAGAGTTTACCCACATCCCGTTGGCAAATTTAATTAGCACATGGGAGACGTTAGCAAAAGATACACTATCAAGATATCGTAGATTGTTTCCACGATTTTCTTTTCCTTTTTGTGCTAGCTAGAAGCAAAGTGGTTTCGTTGCCTTTATCAACCACAATATTAGCTTTCTCCTCAACTTAATTGATATTTTGAAGTGCGACACTCGGAAGCATAGTGACCGTATTTTTGACAACTATAACACTTAGAATTTGATTTGTCATACCTTGGAATATATCTACCTCTTTCACGACCTCTTGAATTTCTTATCTCGTACAATCTTTCATCTTTTTGATTTTCCTCCCTTTGTTGGCCACATCCTCTTCCTTGTCCATGTAGAAATCCTCTTCCACGTCCTCGTCCATGACCTCTTTGACTCCTTCTGTATCTTCCATCATTATCTTTGAAAGATAATTTTGCCTGTAATTCTTGTTCAATCGGCTCATTCTTTTTTAATATTTTTTCTTCTTGGCCTTGTAGTGATCCCATAAGCTCATCAATAGTTATTTCATCTATATCTTTAGCCTCCTTAATTGCAACGACTTTGTAATCAAATTTAGAGTCAAGTGAACGAAGAACTTTTCAATAACACGAACATCACTTACCTCTTCTCCATTACTTTTCATTTCATTAACAACGGTCAAGACCCTTGAAAAATGATCCGAGATTAGTTCGGATTCCTTCATTCGCAAGGCCTCAAATTCGTCACGAAGTGTTTGTAACCGAACTCTGTTTACTTTAGCATCTCCACTAAAAGAAGATTTGAGAGTATCCCAAACTTTCTTTGATGTTGTAGCGGAAGCAACTTTTTATCATAACTCATCCAAACATTGATGAATGATCATGATCGCCTTTTGATCCTTCATTCTTTGGGCTTAAGGTTGATCGTTTTGAATTTCATTCAAATTTGCTTCATTTTCGGGCACCTCCAATCCTTTATCCGTAATTTCCCACACATCATGTGCTCCAAGGACTGCCTTCATACAAATGCACCAATTCTCATAATTTTCTTTGGTGAACTTTGCCATTTGCCATGGATACATTCCATTTCCCATGATCTCCTTCTTCTTTACGCCACACAAGACATCTTTGAAGACAAGTATAACCTTTGGCTCTTGATACCAATTTGTTGGAAGAAAGGATCTCACTAAAACTCACACAATACTATCTAGGAGAAGAAGTGTATTACTTGAAATTTTACTTTATTAGAAATGACTTGGTACAAGGCTTTATATAGGACCCCATAGAAGAATCTACACACTTACTTAATTGCTAGATAATTCTTAGACTCCAAAAGACTTCACTTGAACATTCTAGAGACTACATGTATCTAGACCAATACATTGGACATAGAAATATACTAATACATGCACCACCGTTATTCTAGAAACTCTCACATACTTCTATCATTTTAATAGTCAAAAATATATTATTTATTTTTAACACCCAAGGTGGTGGCATGAAAATAGGAGAACAAATAGAAACAATCCAGACTAGTTCAAACTACTAACACTCATCCACTAACTCCTACAAACCCTCAACTACATCTGCCTTATTCTTGCTCCTAGTACATGCTAATTATTAACATCAAGGTTCAAACATTAAATTCAAAAACACATAAACCAAATACTTAAATAACAACTAAATTTAAAATTATTTCAACATTTCATTATTAGTGTGTATTGATAGAGTGTATACTTTTGTGATTTTTTGAATTTTTTTCTTGTGAGAAAAAACGCATACTTAAGTTTGTTCTTCAAAAATATATTCACACAATCATAATGGAAATTAACTTTGTATGCTTTCCTTAAATTAAGTGTCAACAATGATCAAAGGAGCATATGTAATGGGATGGAAGGAGTACTGAAAATAATAAATAATTTATCCCTAAATTAAGGTGAGTAGTATTTTTTGTAGTAGAAAGAAAAAAGTTCATAACAAAACATTTTAAAACTTTTTATATTATTTTATATCATTAAAAATACTTATATTCTAAAATCCTGTATGGTTGTATCGTTCAAGAAATAATTTTCAAAATTGTTATGTATAGCATAGAGGAGACACCTAAGAGAGTTTATTTGACTATTACAATACGATACATGATATAATTAATATTTTTTTTAATTTCTATTAGCATCACATAAATCCCTTAATCTTAACATCTTAATATATGTAAAGTTGTACAGTTGAAATATTGCTTTGTTTAACTTATTATTTTCATTCAAAATAACCAACATTCCACAAAGTTTGAATATTTCAAAAGTTAGGAAAAAGAAAACCTAGTATGCTCAATGTTGATGGTTAATGGTAGAAAACTAGTGGCCCAGCCTTAATCTGAAACTTTGAATGATGACCTAACTTCAAAAGCAAGAGGGATCTCATGGAGGGTTGTTTTAGTTGACGGAGAACATCCAATTTTATTTCATGTAGTGTGTACTACAACACCAACCTCGAGCACAGGCTGCTCACTCAGGTTATTTGCTAAAGCACACCCACTAGCCAAACCTCTAATAAAGGGCGGGTGAGAAAAGTTGAGTTTTGCACGATCATCATGTATCATACCAGCCATCCTATCATATGATAAAGCTACTTCAACATCTAATTCATAGGTACAATTACACATCCTTTTATTTCCTTTTTTACAATTTTGGCACTCCACCTACCTAAAAGCACTCTGTGCACGCCTCTGTACATCACTTAAAAGGGGGAATTACCAAGATGTTTGCCCAAAGTTTTTTCAAATAAGCTTATAACGTACATCAGATAAAATGTTAGAATTTATATTTTTTGCTAATATATTGAACCACTGATGGTTCTCCAACCTCACGCAGAAAGTACAGAAGTGTGCAGATAGTGCCTTTAGGCAGGTGGAGTGCCAAAATTGAAAATAACAAAAGGATTGAAAGGATTTTTAATTGTACCTATGATTGAGATGTTGAAGTAGCCTTATCAAATGACAGAATGACTGGTATCATACATGATGATTGTGCCAAACTCAATTTTTTTTACCGGTGGCATATTAGAGGTTTGGCCCATGGGTGTGCTTTAGCAAATAACCTGGGTGAGCAACGTATGCTGGAGGTTGGTGTTGTAGTACGGACTACTTGAAATAAAATTGGATGTTCTCGGTCAACTACAACAACCCTCGGTGAGATCCCTCTTGCTTTTGAAGTTAGGTCACCATTCAACTTTGAGATACTAATGAGTGGAGAATACTAATGATGCCAAACATCAAATGATGAGCAGCTTCCTTGTTAGATCTTAACGTTCATTGAATCAGTATTTGTAGCATCAAATATCCTTTACTAGCAATATACACTTCTATATTTCAAATCCACATGAAGGAAAGCAACACGAGAGAGTATGATATTAATCACAACAATAATCAAAATAACTAAAACGAATGAATATAATCCAAAAATAGTCTTCATTACATATAAACATAAATTTAGTCTTTTCCACCAAAACACATACACAAGCTAGGGGCAAACCTAAGCCAAAATAACCAACATTCCACAAAGTTTGAATATTTCAAAAGTTAGGAAAAAGAAAGCCTAGTAAGCTCAATGTTGATGGTTAATGGTAGAAAACTAGTGGATCAGACTTAATACCAAATAAAAATTGTTAAAAACCTCCTTGCTCTTCAATAATTAACTCCATAACATATCAGATATAATTCTTCAAGAACACAAAAGTCGTTTAGTGGCACATTTGTCAAATTATGTGGTTTCGCATGAGTGTTTGCATCTAGGAGTGTAGAATCTGAAACTTTAAATGGTGACCTAACTTCAAAAGCAAGAGGGATCTCATCGAGGGTGGTTGTAGTTGACCGAGAACTTCCAATTTTATTTCATGTAGTGTGTACTACAACACCAACCTCGAGCACAGGGTGCTCAACCGGGTTATTTACTAAAGCACACCCACTAGCCAAACCTCTAATAAGCGACGCGTAAGAAAAGTTGAGTTTGGCACGATCATCTTATATGATACCAGCCATCCTATCATATGATAAGGCTACTTAAACATCTGAATCATAAGTACAATTACAAATTCTTTTAATTCCTTTTTTTTCAACTTTGGCACTCCTCCTACCTAAAGGCACTCTTTGCACACCTCCGTACTTTCTGCTTGTGTTTGGAGAACCATCCGTAGTTCAACATATTAGCAAAAAATATGAGATTCTAACATTTTATCTAATGTACGTTATAAGTTTTTTGAAAAAACTTCCTCCAAACATCTTGGCAATTCCCCCCTTTTAAGTATAGTAATATTTACCAATAAATACATCGATTTGAGTAATTAAAATACTCAAAACATATATACTTTATTAGTCACCGTGGTAATATACTCATATATATATATATATATACTTTATTAGTCAACCTGATAATATAACTATACTTAAAACGGGGAATTACGAAGATGTTTGCCAAAACTTTTTTCAAACAAGCTTATGACGTACATTTGATAAAATGTTAGAATCTCATATGTTTTTCTAATATGTTGAACCACGGATGGCTCTCCAACCTCAGGCGGAAAGTATAGAGATGTGCAGAGAGTGCCTTTAGGCAGGTGGAGTGCAAATTTTTTTTTTAAAAAAAAGGAATTGAAAGGATTTGTAATTGTACGTATGATTTAGATGTTGCAGTAGCCTTATCATATGATAGGATGGCTCGTATCATACATGATGATTGTGCCAAACTCAACTTTTCTCACCCGCCCCTTATTAGAGGTTTGGCTAGTGGGTGTGCTTTAGCAAATAACCCCGGTGAGCCGCGTGTGCTCGAGGTTCGTGTTGTATTATAGACTACATGAAATAAAATTGGAAGTTCTCTGTCAACTACAACAACCCTCGATGAGATCTCTCTTGTTTTTGAAGTTAGTTCACCATTCAAAGTTTCAGATTCTACACTCCTAGATGCAAACACTCTTGCGAAACCCCAAAATTTGACAAATGTGCCACTAAACGACTTTGGTGTTATTTTACAATTATGTGATATGTGGTGGAGTTAAATTTTAATAGCAACAAGTCTTTTAAGTCATCTTATTTGATATTAAGGCTAAACCACTAGTTGTATACCATTAACAATCGATATTGAACACACTAGATTATCTTGTTCCGAACTTTAAAAATTATGGAATGTTGGTCATTTTGGTTTATGTTTACAACTAGTTTGTGTATGTGTTTTGTTAGACAAGACTAATTTTATGTTTGAATCTAATGAAGACTATTTTCGAATTATATTCATTTCTTTATTTTATTATGATTATTGTCGTTGTTAATGTTATACTCTTGTATGTTGCTTTTTTCATGGGGAGTTTAAATCTGGAAAAGTATATTGCTATTAGAGGATATTTGATGTTACAAATATTTATTTGATGAGCCTCACCATCTTACAAGAAAGTTGATCATGATTTGATCATTCACGTATTTGTATTCTAAACTCATGAGTATATGAAAGATGGTGAGGATTTACTGTTCCATTAGCATCTCAAGTTGGTTAGTATTACAATAAGTAGCACATTTCCATAAGGGATATATATCTATATATAGGTGCAACATATGAACCTAAAAAAATTATGTTATAAAATTGCTTTTAAGTTTTTTATAATTAAAAAAGTTATTTAAAACTCAAAAAATTTTAATGAATTTATTTAAACTATTCTTATTATAGTTTTAAAGATTTAATAAACAAGACACTGATTATATAAGTCACTAATTACCTAATTGACCATTTTTCATATTAGATAGTATTAACACTTATATGGGGTGTGTGTGTGGGTGTGTGTGTGTATGCCTTTCAATCTTGTTTTGCTTTTGAATAACTTAAAACCAAAACTCCAAACCTAAAACAAACCCATTAAGGTTTTAGTTAATAAAAAAAAAATTAAAGATCTTATACAAAATAGCTCCTTCAAATAAATACCAATGAGTAGATATATATGTTCTTAGGTAATCTAAATTTGTTTAACATTTGTTTCCAAATGAATTTATGAGCATAAAGTTGTAAAAATCACCATGTTCACAAAATTATAGAAGGTCATGTTCAAGCTCCACAACAGATGCTAAGACTCGGAAACAAATGTTGAAGGAAGAGCCTTGTATAAGCTCGGAAAACACGGACAGAGAAGATGTTGCCATTACTAGACTAGTATATCCACGTTTGAGGTTAAATGTATCATAAATCTCAAATAAACTTTGATATAACTTATTCATCTTTATCATTGGTTTATTATTAACCATATTCTTTGTCGAATAGAAACAACTAATTAAGATGACCATATAAAGGAGTCATATTAGCTATTGACCTTTTTTCCCAAAAATATTATGCTACAAAATGATTAGTTTCTTGTTCTAATCTTATAAATTCTCTCAAAGTGCATCGAAACGTACAACATATATAAATTATTAACATTTTAACAAAGGTGTCTCTTCATATATATGTAACATCACAAAACTAGCTATTTCATTTCATTAATTTCTAATATGTGGTTTTTTTATTTATATTTTCAACTTTTGTGGGAAAAATTATAAGACGTCTTGGCCACATTCTATGTTAAAATTGCTAGTGTGAAATGGGAAAGTACCTAATATAGTCTTGTAAACCATATTCTTCATTGTTTATGAAACTATATCACCAGACTTATTATAGAAAAAGGGCACTTCCTTTGGAGACTATTAAGATTGAATCAACTAGTATCCATTATTCGTGGCCCAACACCCTCACCCAATGTGCATTTGACACATATATACTTTATTTATATTTTCATCAACAACATCATCAGTTCTTGGAAATGAAAAACAATAGCCAAAATTGAAATTTAGCATAAATAATTCTTAATGAAAACAGAGTGACTATGAAATTGGAATATAGAGATATATCCAGACATAAAAGATGCAATCAGAGTCCAACAAAAAAAATTGAATGTGATGATATTGCACTTAGTTATTATAATCATTCAAGGCCTAACATATATAATAGATGGGTTGTATATACATATATAGGAAAAGAAGAAACTCCCATCAAAGATGAGGCTCAATTATAATAAATTTTCAATGCGACATAATACTTGGCCTCTATAAACACAAATTGTATACAAAACATGAATTAAAATTAAGGGGTTCAAGAGAACAAATAAAGCTTGATTCACCTTTAGTAATTAATTTAAACTCTCAAAATTTATACTATATCATAATAGAAAAAGTTAATAATTATTGTATTATCGAAAATTTCATGTATGTATAGATTAAGCTTCTTTTCTTTAAAGTATAAAAAATTATAGTTAGCCAAATCATATCCATAATAAAATTATTCTTTTCCAAATTTGTCTTTTGCAACAAAATTGAATACTGTAATATTTTATACGTGACCAATTTATGGATTTCGTTTCCATTATTTAAAAAATTAAATTGAATCATACAATACGGAATACTCTTCAATATATATACATAATCATATTCAAAAATGAAGAATTGGATTTTTAGCATTATAATATCTCATTTTATTCGATTGATATTTATGTTCTCTGTTCAGTTAAGGATATGTACATACATACATACATATATATATATATATACATGTTATATTATTTATATTAATACACGTATTTGCCAAATATATATTTGAATTTTAGTTTTATTTAATGTAAATGAATCCCAGTTTATATATATAACGAATTTTCACTATTGTTATCTTTTACCAACTATTATAGCTAACGTTATTAAACGATTCTCTAGCATGACTTACTATTTTTAAATTAACAAAATTATATCAAGTTTGTCCGGTACAACTTAGTACATAATAGTATATTATTACTTAAAATTCAATAATTACAAAATAATAATATATCTCTTTTGAAGGGAGTCACTCAAAGAGATTGTTATTATCACTTGCAAATTGAGCCGACTCTAACAGCTTGGACAATAACTTCCCCTTGCAATATGTTGCTTAGAACCTCTCAATTCCTTCAGCTTGACTCCCTACAAGAAAAATTCATGAAAATTAAAACATTGAAAACAGCAGACAAAAATGACCGAAAACGGTCAAAAATGACCGTCAAAATTAAACGGTCAATACTAACCGGTCAGATTTATTCGGTCAAAAATAACAAATTTAACTTGACCGGAGACAGCTAAAATCCACTAAGCTATGACTGACCGGCTATTCCGCTCAAAAATAACTAAATTGACCACATCCGATCAAAAACTAAGATTGACCGGAAATGGCAGTAAATTTTAACCGTTTCTGTTGTAGTGACTCCTAGAATTCGTTTTTCCTTGAACCCTTTGCAATGCAGAACCGAAGAAACTAATCTATCCGCCTCCCTTGTTCTATATGTACAACTCTTTCTCACTTTCACTGGCTCCCAAATACAATCTTTTAAATACAATGAGGAGAATGATTCCAACTCAATCTATATTCTCTAAAATAATATGTTAACACTAGACAATCAAGCTTGGTATTTAAAAGAATTTGAATCGATCCAAACCATATCCTATATTTTCGGAAATTAATTTTTATATTAATTCAGTGAGCTTCAACTTAATTATGAGAGAATTCACAATTCGAAATCCTAACCATGTTTATAACTCGCTCTTGAATTCTACGTAGTCTTTTCCGAAAATCAGGTCAAGTTCCAATTTTTCGAATATGAAAATAGGTCGAGAAATAATGACCCAAATACAACAACTTGGTTAATCCACAAACCCACCATAGGCCCCCAAAAAATTATGATTTGTTGGTATAATTGGTAGTACTTAAATTCCTTACGTGCTCGTAGGATGAAAAGGATAGCCCAGAGGCATAGATCGTACCTCTCTAGCCATTGTAGGATAACATCAGCTAGCTTCATGTTTCCTTCTCTGAACTGTTCCCATTATGGTATAATACAACCAATCTTCGTGTCTCCACCTCAGGAAACTTGACTAATCAAGCTTTCGAGATTTAGTTTTGAATACCAAATATGGCAACCCGTGACAACACGAGTCTTTTTCAAAAATCACATCAAGTCCCAATTAAATACGAAAATAAGGAAAATATACTGACCCAAATACAACAACTTGTAATACACAAGCACACCACACGGACCAAATCAGGATTCACAATCTCCCAGTTTTTGATGATGACCCACTAATTTCAA
>NC_030383.2:28969945-29048406 GCF_001625215.2 Daucus carota subsp. sativus
TAGGTTTGTATTTATCGGAAGGGTTCTTCCGGAATCTCATGTTTCCAAACTTCTTGGCAAACAGGGATAGAGATTGATCTTCTAACAGTTCAGTTCTTCCATTGTATAGAACTCTTCGTCACCACTGGAAGAAGCAGTTTGACCAATCTCAGGTACAACAAATTCCTGAGTAGTCTTAGAAGGAACAACAACATCCTTCTTCTTTTCTTGATCTCAACAACTAGAGCTCTCGAACTGTTCTGTTTTTTACCCCAGCCATATCTCTGTTTACTCTGAACTTGCTCCAGTTCATAAGTTTTCAAAACTCCGTAGAGTCTTTCCAGAGAAATCTCATTCAGATCTCTGCTTTCCCTGATGGCAGTGATTCTGTGTTCCAGATGTTCAGGAAGGGTTAAGAGAAACTTCATGTTGACCTCTTTCTTGTCGTAGAATTTCCCATTCAGATTTAAATTATTTATCAAATTATTAAGTCTGATAAATACTTCTGAAATCCCTTCACCGGGATGGGAACCAAACTGTTCATACTGAGCCATCAGTATCTCTTTCTTGTTTTCCCTGACTTCCTCTGAGCCTTCATTGATAATCTCTAACGTATCCCAGATTTGCTTGGCGTTCTTACAATTTACAACAGCATTGTACATCACTGGATCTAGAGATTCAACCAAAATTAGTTGAAGAGCATCATCTAAATTCATCTGTTCACTCTCTTCATCTGTGTACTCAGAAAGTTCTTTCGGAATGACCTGATGAGGTATCAACACACCATCCTCTTCGTGTGCTAATATGACCTTCATAGGAGTAGTAACACCTTTGTCTAAAATCCCAATGTATTTTCTGTTCGCAGTTCGAAGGAATAGGAACATGTGCCTTTTCCATAGGCCAAAGTGTTCCTGGCTGAACTGTGGGATTTTAATGCTACTGATCTTTTGCGTACTCATTTTTAAGGATTTGAAATGAATAGTGTTTGGATGAGATTTAGATTTTTGAAAGAAAAATATTTTAAATCAGAATTAATTTTTGGAATAAAATTAATTCGAATAAAAAATATTTGGACGTTACAGAGTGTGTATAGGATCTGATACGGAAAAATGGTATCAACCGCTCTGATGCCAATTGTTAGGTCCAGATACGATTGTAGAAGGGGGGGGTTGAATACAATCGTCACAAAATAATCGCGGCGGAATAATCTGATCGGAGTTTAACTTGTTAATCAGATTTAAATTAATTAATATAACAATTTTTAAGTCGTTATATAATTAATATGGTTCGTTTTAATGTTCACTAAATTTCGTAGAATAAATTCGACAGGATGTATTCTAGTTTAGTGAATAAAACAACCGAGTGATCAAAGCACAGAAAACTGTGGATATAACGAATAGCAAGTTACAAACAACTTGAAAGTTTACAAAGCTTTGAACAACAACTAATGAAGAGGTTGAAGCCATATTTATAGGCAACACCTTGAACTTGTATGACAAACTTGGTATGACCATGCTACAAAGATCAGAATGACAATGTGAGCTAATGTCATACTGAAATAGAAATCGGTATGACATAACAGGACATTGTCATGCTGCAATTGGAATCGGTATGACAATGTCAGCTAATGTCATACTACAAATTTCGGTATGACAATTCATAGCATGACATATGACTTGGAGGTTAAGTTTGATTCAGTATGACAATGCAAGGTAATGTCATACCACTTTGCTTCGGTATGACATACCATCACATTGTCATGCTAAGCCAAATCGGTATGACAAAGTGTAACATTGTCATGCTACACAATTCGGTATGACATTGTGCAAGTCATGCTGCTAGACACGGTATGACAAACCAGGTGCGGTATGACAATCTATATGATTGTCATACCGTGCCCAAATCAGTTTATAAAAAGATTTTCTTTAATATAATTAATTCAATAATTATTCACTTAATTATATTAATCATATAAATTCATAAATTAAATTAATTCAAGTGTGAATCAATTTAATAAATAAATTACATAACTTATATAATTATTTGAGATGTGAATAAATTAAAAGAATAATTATATTGAGCACAGTCTTCAGCAGCAGGTCTTCTGACTTCCTTTAAAAGATTTGATTCAATGTCTTGATTGAACGACCACCTATCGTTGATGCAGAATATTTAATCTGAGCAGCTGACACACAAATGTACTGTCTGGTTCATCTGTATCTAGCTGAATCAAATATTCTTTATCAATTAAACATTTGAGAAGTGGCTTGTTCGTCGAGTCTTTGTCTTCGTAGTTCATCTTCATAAGTAGAAATAGTTTGGAATCTTCTGAATAAATAAAGTATTAAAACTTTATACCTTCTGGACTTCTGGACGTGCTACAAAATATTATTTGTACACTGAGGCTTGAACATATTAATGAACTTCTATCAGTGGTGTGCAGTAGCATCCTGAAATTCTTCAGACATATGATTTTAATAAATCACTTGACGTTCTTCGTACAGATTCCTTCAGTAGAGCTTGCTAATTTACTTTCTTTCTTATCAGAGTTGAGTTAATACTCTTAAATACAAATAGGCTTAACATATGCCTTTCAAATGTATCATAAATCTCAAATAAACTTTGATATAACTTATTCATCTTTATCATTGGTTTATTATTAACCATATTCTTTGTCGAATAGAAACAACTAATTAAGATGACCATATAAAGGAGTCATATTAGCTATTGACCTTTTTTCCCAAAAATATTATGCTACAAAATGATTAGTTTCTTGTTCTAATCTTATAAATTCTCTCAAAGTGCATCCAAACGTACAACATATATAAATTATTAACATTTTAACAAAGGTGTCTCTTCATATATATGTAACATCACAAAACTAGCTAATTCATTTCATTAATTTCTAATATGTGGTTTTTTTATTTATATTTTCAACTTTTGTGGGAAAAATTATAAGACGTCTTGGCCACATTCTATGTTAAAATTGCTAGTGTGAAATGGGAAAGTACCTAATAAAGTCTTGTAAACCATATTCTTCATGTTTATGAAACTAATCACCAGACTTATTATAGAAAAAGGGCACTTCCTTTGGAGACTATTAAGATTGAATCAACTAGTATCCATTATCGTGGCCCAGCACCCTCACCCAATGTGCATTTGACATATATATACTTTATTTATATTTTCATCAACAGCATCATCAGTTCTTGGAAATGAAAAACAATAGCCAAAATTGAAATTTAGCATAAAAAATTCTTAATGAAACAGGTGACTATGAATTGGAATATAGAGATATTTCCAGACATAAAAGATGCAATCCGAGAGTCAACAAAAAAAATTGAATGTGATGATATTGCACTTAGTTCTTATAATCATTCAAGGCCTAACATATATAATAGATGGGTTGTATATACATAAATAGGAAAAGAAGAAACTCCAATCAAGATGAGGCTCATTATAATAAATTTTCAATGCGGACATAATACTTGGCCTCTATATACACAAATTGTATACAAAACATGAATTAAATTAAGGGGTTCAAGAGGACAAATAAAGCTTGATTCACCTTTAGTAATTAATTTAAACTCTCAAAAATTTATACTATAATCATAATAGAAAAGTAATAGTATTGTATTATCGAAAATTTCATGTATGTATAGATTAAGCTTCTTTTCTTTAAAGTATAAAAATTATAGTTAGCCAAATCATATCCATAATAAAAATTATTCTTTTCCAAATTTGTCTTTTGCAAACAAAATTGAATACGTTAATATTTTATACGTGACAATTTATGGATTTCGTTTCCATTATTTAAAAATTAAATTGAATCATACAATACAGAATACTCTTCAATATATATACATAATCATATTCAAAAATGAAGAATTGGATTTTTACCATTATAATATCTCATTTTATCGATTGATATTTATGTTCTCGGTTCAGTTAAGGATATGTACATATATATATATATATATATATATATATATATATACATATTATATTTATTTATATTAATACACGTATTTGCCAATATATATTTGAATTTTAGTTTTATTAATGTAAATGAATCCCAGTTTATATATATACGACTTTTCACTATTGTTATCTTTTACCAACTATTATAGCTAACGTTATTAAACGATTCTCTAGCATGGCTTACTATTTTTAATTAACAAAATTATATCAAGTTTGTCCGGTACCAACTTAGTAATAATAGTATATTATTACTTTAAATTCAATAATTACAAAATAATAATATATCTCTTTTGAAGGGAGTCACTCAAAGAGATTGTTATTATCACTTGCAACTTGAGCCGACTCTAACAGCTTGGACAATAACTTCCCCTTGCAATATGTTGCTCAGAACCTCTCAATTCCTTCAGCTTGACTCACTACAGAAAATTCATGAAAATTAAAACATTGAAAACAGCAGACAAAAATGACCGAAAACGGTCAAAAATGACAGTCAAAATTAAACGGTCAATACTACCGGTCAGATTTATTCGGTCAAAAATAACAAATTTAACTTGACCGGAGACAGCTAAAATCCACTAAGCTATGACTGACCGGCTATTCCGCTCAAAATAACTAAATTGACCACATCCGATAAAAAAAACTAAGATTGACCGGAAATGGCAGTAAATTTTAACCGTTTCTGTTGTAGTGACTCCTAGAATTCGTTTTTCCTTGAACCCTTTGCAATGCAGAACCGAAGAAACTAATCTATCCGCTTCCATTGTTCTATATGTACAACTCTTTCTCACTTTCAGTGGCTCCCAAATACAATCTTTTAATACAATGAGGAGAATGATTCCAACTCAATCTATATTCTCTAAAATAATATGTAACACTAGACAATCAAGCTTGGTATTTGAAAGAATTTGAATCGATCCAACCATATCCTATATTTCGAAATTAATGTTTATATTAATTCAGTGAGCTTCAACTTAATTATGAGAGAATTCACAATTCGAAATCCTAACCATGTATATAACTCGCTCTGAATTCTACCTAGTTTTTTCTGAAAATCAGGTCAAGTTCCAATTTTCGAATATGAAATAGGTCGAGAAATAATGACCCAAATACAACAACTTGGGTAATCCACAAACCACCACAGGCCCCAAAAAATTATGATTTGTTGGTGTAATTGGTAGTACTGAAATTCCTTACGTGCTCGTAGGACGAAAAGGATAGCCCAGAGGCTAAATCGTACCTCTCTAGCCATTGTAGGATAACATCGGCTAGCTTCATGTTCCCATCTCCGAACTGTTTCTATTATGGTATAATACAACCAACCTTCGTGTCTCCACCTCAACAAACTTGACTAATCAAGCTTCCGAGAGTTAGTTTTGAATACCAAATATGGCACCCGTGACAACACGAGTCTTTTCGAAAATCACATCAAGTCCCAATTAAATACGAAAATAAGGAAAAATATACTGACCCAAATAAAACAACTTGTAATACACAAGCCCACCACACGCCCGAAAACTTAGGATTCACAATCTCCCATTTTTTTGATGATTACCCACTAATTTCAAGAGTATTACTCGGCGTGAATATGTTTACATGTGGACACACTTGGAAATAACCATATAACGAAGAATATTAACAAATAAAACAAAATATCCAAATTTCCCAAATAAATAACTTAACATAAAACAAACATAAATAACCATGTCTTGTTGTCAATACAACACTTTAAAATCAACATAAAAACTACCAAGCACTTGCTTAAATTCAGAAAAAAATATCCAAAAATTAATTAAAGGAAACAACACCATAATTAAGTGATCAAAACAAAGAGGAAGATTGGCAATACTAGAAAGAGGTTGGTGAAAATAATGACCATGTTCACAAAACTTATAGAGGATGAGGTTCAATCTCGGCAACAGATATTGAAGAACTTGGTATAAGCTTGGAAACAGATGCCGAAGAACTTGGTAAGCTGGTAAACCCTCAAATAGAAGATGTCACTACCATTACTTACCCTTAAGGTATCATAAATCTCAAATAAACTTGGATAAAATTATTTCCTCTTAATCATTTGATTATTATTAAAGAAATTCTTTGTGAAGTAGAAACATTAACTAAAGTGACTATATAAAGGAGTCATATTAGCTATTCACCGTTCTGCCCAAAAAGATTATTCTGCAAGATGAATAGTTTCGTGTTTTAACCTCATAAATTCTCTCAAAAGGCATCGAGAACTACAACATATATTAATATTAACCTGTTAACAAAGGTGTCACTTCATATATATGTAACATCACAAAACTAGAGGTCTCCAAAACTAGAGGAGTCATATATCTTTTGCTTATTTTGCAACCAATTACCTTGACTTCATACCATAAATGTCTTTGGGCATTGCCCACTCATAGAGAATTAACTAACACCCACACAAAATTAGATGCAACAATCTAAGTTGGGGATTTTATTTTCAATAATATAAAATATTCAAATTTTGAGCTACATTTTCTAATTTCATACACATGCGGTTCATATTACCTTTGTAATATAATTTTTAACCATATTGTTTTTGAATTAAAAAAGAGAAGATGTTAGTAACTATCTTCTTCAATAAGTATTAGTATACACACTTGTCATATATAAAGTTTGAGAACCAAATTTGTAGTGGTAAAGAAAGAAAATTTAAGTGTTGTGAAAGGCTTCTTGCCCTCTCACGCCACTGCTAATGTGACCTATCATGAAATTGGTCCCTTTCTATATAAGAAAATTGTCAATGAAAGTGAATCCAAAGTAGAGTTAATATCATATATACATGATGTCAAATAAAACAATATTATATATTAAATTTGTAAACAATGATCTAAAATATTTTATGGTAGATAATTTTGCACATAATAATTTTCAGGAAATAATATTGTATAATATAGTTGTCAACCAAATTTTTTAAAAATTAAATTGAGAAAAACTCAACAAAATCTCCTAGAAATTTTAAAACTAAATCGTATAATATATATACTAACCAAGCGGAGCATTATTTGAATTTTATTTTTTATTTCGTAATTTCACAAACTTACAAAATAATGACTATCTATCGGATATTTGTAAACTAAAAATTCCAAAATAACTAAATGTTGAATATCTCAATTTTTTAACATTCATGAATTTATTTTATAAATTTAAAATATTTAAATTTTGTAATCTCATATAATTATTTAGAAGCAAAAATATAGGAGGTATTTAAATCTATACAATAAAAAATATTAAAATATTGAATACCTTGTTACTTCTGCATATTATATTTAATTCACATATATATTTTGTAAATTTTTATATTTTAAATAGAATTAAGTGGTCATCTCACATCACTACAAGAAAAACAAGCTCATACAATTGTTTTCACTATTGCCTTGTATGTGAATTTTCCGTTGACTATGGAGGAGCCGTGTGATTAAGAGAGACAACAATTGAGGAACCCTTACTAGAACAAGAAACACAATTGTTTTACAGTGCTTGTTGAAATGTAAAAGAAACAATAGTTTTAATATACATTACTGTTGTTGGAACAAATACAAGCAATGGTTTGACTAAATAGACAACTGTCAATAGATGTCAAGCAAGAGTGCCAAAGTTCATTTAATAACTACTTCAAACAACGGTTATTTTAGTACCAGTGTTATTTGAAAGCATAGCACAACATGTTATAAGAAAATTTATTATCTTAGACTTTGTTAGACAAGCAGTTGAACCACAAGTATTGTAACTAAACCAGAATACTTTGTTAAAATAATTATGGTTAACGTGTCTGAAAGGTCTTTACACCATATTTTTAGTTTTAACTGCCATTGTAATTTAGGTTTTCAAACAGCACTTTCATCTTCTAAATGTGACCTTGTTTAGTAAATAAAAACTATAGTATGAAAGCATAGCCACAATAGGTTAGGTCTAAATCATAGTTATTTATATTTGACAGAATGGTTTATATATAACTTGTCCTCGAAACCAAAGTATTTACAAAATTCCAACTTCTATAAACTAGATACAAAACTAATTTGATCACTTGCGTTTTTTTTAGTTGGATTGATATATATCACGTCGCGAACAACTTCTTTATTCTACTACGCCACAAGAATCTTAGGGCTTTAAGTTTTTCACTTGACCCTGTTCTTCAATTCCAGATGGTATGACCTAGCGCGCACTTGTAATTAAAATGAAGCATATATCAATTAGGACCAAGATTTTTATGAACCATATAACTATCACAAATATTGAAGGCTTGTAAGAAGAGATAATTACCTGGAAGCTGCCATCACCAATGCAAGCAATTACTCTCTGATTCTCGTCACCTTGTGCATATACCCGAGTGTTGCACCAACAAACCAACCGATGGATCCATATTGCATTTGGAATTCATACCTTCATTTATTATCATCCCTAAGGTTAAACAAATGCAAAGAAAATGTAGTAGAAAACTAAATAGTAGGAGGAGAGTTTACCCACATCCCGTTGGCAAATTTAATTAGCACATGGGAGACGTTAGCAAAAGATACACTATCAAGATATCGTAGATTGTTTCCACGATTTTCTTTTCCTTTTTGTGCTAGCTAGAAGCAAAGTGGTTTCGTTGCCTTTATCAACCACAATATTAGCTTTCTCCTCAACTTAATTGATATTTTGAAGTGCGACACTCGGAAGCATAGTGACCGTATTTTTGACAACTATAACACTTAGAATTTGATTTGTCATACCTTGGAATATATCTACCTCTTTCACGACCTCTTGAATTTCTTATCTCGTACAATCTTTCATCTTTTTGATTTTCCTCCCTTTGTTGGCCACATCCTCTTCCTTGTCCATGTAGAAATCCTCTTCCACGTCCTCGTCCATGACCTCTTTGACTCCTTCTGTATCTTCCATCATTATCTTTGAAAGATAATTTTGCCTGTAATTCTTGTTCAATCGGCTCATTCTTTTTTAATATTTTTTCTTCTTGGCCTTGTAGTGATCCCATAAGCTCATCAATAGTTATTTCATCTATATCTTTAGCCTCCTTAATTGCAACGACTTTGTAATCAAATTTAGAGTCAAGTGAACGAAGAACTTTTCAATAACACGAACATCACTTACCTCTTCTCCATTACTTTTCATTTCATTAACAACGGTCAAGACCCTTGAAAAATGATCCGAGATTAGTTCGGATTCCTTCATTCGCAAGGCCTCAAATTCGTCACGAAGTGTTTGTAACCGAACTCTGTTTACTTTAGCATCTCCACTAAAAGAAGATTTGAGAGTATCCCAAACTTTCTTTGATGTTGTAGCGGAAGCAACTTTTATCATAACTCATCCAAACATTGATGAATGATCATGATCGCCTTTTGATCCTTCATTCTTTGGGCTTAAGGTTGATCGTTTTGAATTCATTCAAATTTGCTTCATTTTCGGGCACCTCCAATCCTTTATCCGTAATTTCCCACACATCATGTGCTCCAAGGACTGCCTTCATACAAATGCACCAATTCTCATAATTTTCTTTGGTGAACTTTGCCATTTGCCATGGATACATTCCATTTCCCATGATCTCCTTCTTCTTTACGCCACACAAGACATCTTTGAAGACAAGTATAACCTTTGGCTCTTGATACCAATTTGTTGGAAGAAAGGATCTCACTAAAACTCACACAATACTATCTAGGAGAAGAAGTGTATTACTTGAAATTTACTTTATTAGAAATGACTTGGTACAAGGCTTTATATAGGACCCCATAGAAGAATCTACACACTTACTTAATTGCTAGATAATTCTTAGACTCCAAAAGACTTCACTTGAACATTCTAGAGACTACATGTATCTAGACCAATACATTGGACATAGAAATATACTAATACATGCACCACCGTTATTCTAGAAACTCTCACATACTTCTATCATTTTAATAGTCAAAAATATATTATTTATTTTTAACACCCAAGGTGGTGGCATGAAAATAGGAGAACAAATAGAAACAATCCAGACTAGTTCAAACTACTAACACTCATCCACTAACTCCTACAAACCCTCAACTACATCTGCCTTATTCTTGCTCCTAGTACATGCTAATTATTAACATCAAGGTTCAAACATTAAATTCAAAAACACATAAACCAAATACTTAAATAACAACTAATTTAAAATTATTTCAACATTTCATTATTAGTGTGTATTGATAGAGTGTATACTTTTGTGATTTTTTGAATTTTTTTCTTGTGAGAAAAAACGCATACTTAAGTTTGTTCTTCAAAAATATATTCACACAATCATAATGGAAATTAACTTTGTATGCTTTCCTTAAATTAAGTGTCAACAATGATCAAAGGAGCATATGTAATGGGATGGAAGGAGTACTGAAAATAATAAATAATTTATCCCTAAATTAAGGTGAGTAGTATTTTTGTAGTAGAAAGAAAAAAGTTCATAACAAAACATTTTAAAACTTTTTATATTATTTTATATCATTAAAAATACTTATATTCTAAAATCCTGTATGGTTGTATCGTTCAAGAAATAATTTTCAAAATTGTTATGTATAGCATAGAGGAGACACCTAAGAGAGTTTATTTGACTATTACAATACGATACATGATATAATTAATATTTTTTTTAATTTCTATTAGCATCACATAAATCCCTTAATCTTAACATCTTAATATATGTAAAGTTGTACAGTTGAAATATTGCTTTGTTTAACTTATTATTTTCATTCAAAATAACCAACATTCCACAAAGTTTGAATATTTCAAAAGTTAGGAAAAAGAAAACCTAGTATGCTCAATGTTGATGGTTAATGGTAGAAAACTAGTGGCCCAGCCTTAATCTGAAACTTTGAATGATGACCTAACTTCAAAAGCAAGAGGGATCTCATGGAGGGTTGTTTTAGTTGACGGAGAACATCCAATTTTATTTCATGTAGTGTGTACTACAACACCAACCTCGAGCACAGGCTGCTCACTCAGGTTATTTGCTAAAGCACACCCACTAGCCAAACCTCTAATAAAGGGCGGGTGAGAAAAGTTGAGTTTTGCACGATCATCATGTATCATACCAGCCATCCTATCATATGATAAAGCTACTTCAACATCTAATTCATAGGTACAATTACACATCCTTTTATTTCCTTTTTTACAATTTTGGCACTCCACCTACCTAAAAGCACTCTGTGCACGCCTCTGTACATCACTTAAAAGGGGGAATTACCAAGATGTTTGCCCAAAGTTTTTTCAAATAAGCTTATAACGTACATCAGATAAAATGTTAGAATTTATATTTTTTGCTAATATATTGAACCACTGATGGTTCTCCAACCTCACGCAGAAAGTACAGAAGTGTGCAGATAGTGCCTTTAGGCAGGTGGAGTGCCAAAATTGAAAATAACAAAGGATTGAAAGGATTTTTAATTGTACCTATGATTGAGATGTTGAAGTAGCCTTATCAAATGACAGAATGACTGGTATCATACATGATGATTGTGCCAAACTCAATTTTTTTTACCGGTGGCATATTAGAGGTTTGGCCCATGGGTGTGCTTTAGCAAATAACCTGGGTGAGCAACGTATGCTGGAGGTTGGTGTTGTAGTACGGACTACTTGAAATAAAATTGGATGTTCTCGGTCAACTACAACAACCCTCGGTGAGATCCCTCTTGCTTTTGAAGTTAGGTCACCATTCAACTTTGAGATACTAATGAGTGGAGAATACTAATGATGCCAAACATCAAATGATGAGCAGCTTCCTTGTTAGATCTTAACGTTCATTGAATCAGTATTTGTAGCATCAAATATCCTTTACTAGCAATATACACTTCTATATTTCAAATCCACATGAAGGAAAGCAACACGAGAGAGTATGATATTAATCACAACAATAATCAAAATAACTAAAACGAATGAATATAATCCAAAAATAGTCTTCATTACATATAAACATAAATTTAGTCTTTTCCACCAAAACACATACACAAGCTAGGGGCAAACCTAAGCCAAAATAACCAACATTCCACAAAGTTTGAATATTTCAAAAGTTAGGAAAAAGAAAGCCTAGTAAGCTCAATGTTGATGGTTAATGGTAGAAAACTAGTGGATCAGACTTAATACCAAATAAAAATTGTTAAAAACCTCCTTGCTCTTCAATAATTAACTCCATAACATATCAGATATAATTCTTCAAGAACACAAAAGTCGTTTAGTGGCACATTTGTCAAATTATGTGGTTTCGCATGAGTGTTTGCATCTAGGAGTGTAGAATCTGAAACTTTAAATGGTGACCTAACTTCAAAAGCAAGAGGGATCTCATCGAGGGTGGTTGTAGTTGACCGAGAACTTCCAATTTTATTTCATGTAGTGTGTACTACAACACCAACCTCGAGCACAGGGTGCTCAACCGGGTTATTTACTAAAGCACACCCACTAGCCAAACCTCTAATAAGCGACGCGTAAGAAAAGTTGAGTTTGGCACGATCATCTTATATGATACCAGCCATCCTATCATATGATAAGGCTACTTAAACATCTGAATCATAAGTACAATTACAAATTCTTTTAATTCCTTTTTTTTCAACTTTGGCACTCCTCCTACCTAAAGGCACTCTTTGCACACCTCCGTACTTTCTGCTTGTGTTTGGAGAACCATCCGTAGTTCAACATATTAGCAAAAAATATGAGATTCTAACATTTTATCTAATGTACGTTATAAGTTTTTTGAAAAAACTTCCTCCAAACATCTTGGCAATTCCCCCCTTTTAAGTATAGTAATATTTACCAATAAATACATCGATTTGAGTAATTAAAATACTCAAAACATATATACTTTATTAGTCACCGTGGTAATATACTCATATATATATATATATATACTTTATTAGTCAACCTGATAATATAACTATACTTAAAACGGGGAATTACGAAGATGTTTGCCAAAACTTTTTTCAAACAAGCTTATGACGTACATTTGATAAAATGTTAGAATCTCATATGTTTTTCTAATATGTTGAACCACGGATGGCTCTCCAACCTCAGGCGGAAAGTATAGAGATGTGCAGAGAGTGCCTTTAGGCAGGTGGAGTGCAAATTTTTTTTTTAAAAAAAAGGAATTGAAAGGATTTGTAATTGTACGTATGATTTAGATGTTGCAGTAGCCTTATCATATGATAGGATGGCTCGTATCATACATGATGATTGTGCCAAACTCAACTTTTCTCACCCGCCCCTTATTAGAGGTTTGGCTAGTGGGTGTGCTTTAGCAAATAACCCCGGTGAGCCGCGTGTGCTCGAGGTTCGTGTTGTATTATAGACTACATGAAATAAAATTGGAAGTTCTCTGTCAACTACAACAACCCTCGATGAGATCTCTCTTGTTTTTGAAGTTAGTTCACCATTCAAAGTTTCAGATTCTACACTCCTAGATGCAAACACTCTTGCGAAACCCCAAAATTTGACAAATGTGCCACTAAACGACTTTGGTGTTATTTTACAATTATGTGATATGTGGTGGAGTTAAATTTAATAGCAACAAGTCTTTTAAGTCATCTTATTTGATATTAAGGCTAAACCACTAGTTGTATACCATTAACAATCGATATTGAACACACTAGATTATCTTGTTCCGAACTTTAAAAATTATGGAATGTTGGTCATTTTGGTTTATGTTTACAACTAGTTTGTGTATGTGTTTTGTTAGACAAGACTAATTTTATGTTTGAATCTAATGAAGACTATTTTCGAATTATATTCATTTCTTTATTTTATTATGATTATTGTCGTTGTTAATGTTATACTCTTGTATGTTGCTTTTTTCATGGGAGTTTAAATCTGGAAAAGTATATTGCTATTAGAGGATATTTGATGTTACAAATATTTATTTGATGAGCCTCACCATCTTACAAGAAAGTTGATCATGATTTGATCATTCACGTATTTGTATTCTAAACTCATGAGTATATGAAAGATGGTGAGGATTTACTGTTCCATTAGCATCTCAAGTTGGTTAGTATTACAATAAGTAGCACATTTCCATAAGGGATATATATCTATATATAGGTGCAACATATGAACCTAAAAAAATTATGTTATAAAATTGCTTTTAAGTTTTTTATAATTAAAAAAGTTATTTAAAACTCAAAAAATTTTAATGAATTTATTTAAACTATTCTTATTATAGTTTTAAAGATTTAATAAACAAGACACTGATTATATAAGTCACTAATTACCTAATTGACCATTTTTCATATTAGATAGTATTAACACTTATATGGGGTGTGTGTGTGGGTGTGTGTGTGTATGCCTTTCAATCTTGTTTTGCTTTTGAATAACTTAAAACCAAAACTCCAAACCTAAAACAAACCCATTAAGGTTTTAGTTAATAAAAAAAAAATTAAAGATCTTATACAAAATAGCTCCTTCAAATAAATACCAATGAGTAGATATATATGTTCTTAGGTAATCTAAATTTGTTTAACATTTGTTTCCAAATGAATTTATGAGCATAAAGTTGTAAAAATCACCATGTTCACAAAATTATAGAAGGTCATGTTCAAGCTCCACAACAGATGCTAAGACTCGGAAACAAATGTTGAAGGAAGAGCCTTGTATAAGCTCGGAAAACACGGACAGAGAAGATGTTGCCATTACTAGACTAGTATATCCACGTTTGAGGTTAAATGTATCATAAATCTCAAATAAACTTTGATATAACTTATTCATCTTTATCATTGGTTTATTATTAACCATATTCTTTGTCGAATAGAAACAACTAATTAAGATGACCATATAAAGGAGTCATATTAGCTATTGACCTTTTTTCCCAAAAATATTATGCTACAAAATGATTAGTTTCTTGTTCTAATCTTATAAATTCTCTCAAAGTGCATCGAAACGTACAACATATATAAATTATTAACATTTTAACAAAGGTGTCTCTTCATATATATGTAACATCACAAAACTAGCTATTTCATTTCATTAATTTCTAATATGTGGTTTTTTTATTTATATTTTCAACTTTTGTGGGAAAAATTATAAGACGTCTTGGCCACATTCTATGTTAAAATTGCTAGTGTGAAATGGGAAAGTACCTAATATAGTCTTGTAAACCATATTCTTCATTGTTTATGAAACTATATCACCAGACTTATTATAGAAAAGGGCACTTCCTTTGGAGACTATTAAGATTGAATCAACTAGTATCCATTATTCGTGGCCCAACACCCTCACCCAATGTGCATTTGACACATATATACTTTATTTATATTTTCATCAACAACATCATCAGTTCTTGGAAATGAAAAACAATAGCCAAAATTGAAATTTAGCATAAATAATTCTTAATGAAAACAGAGTGACTATGAAATTGGAATATAGAGATATATCCAGACATAAAAGATGCAATCAGAGTCCAACAAAAAAAATTGAATGTGATGATATTGCACTTAGTTATTATAATCATTCAAGGCCTAACATATATAATAGATGGGTTGTATATACATATATAGGAAAAGAAGAAACTCCCATCAAAGATGAGGCTCAATTATAATAAATTTTCAATGCGACATAATACTTGGCCTCTATAAACACAAATTGTATACAAAACATGAATTAAAATTAAGGGGTTCAAGAGAACAAATAAAGCTTGATTCACCTTTAGTAATTAATTTAAACTCTCAAAATTTATACTATAATCATAATAGAAAAAGTTAATAATTATTGTATTATCGAAAATTTCATGTATGTATAGATTAAGCTTCTTTTCTTTAAAGTATAAAAAATTATAGTTAGCCAAATCATATCCATAATAAAATTATTCTTTTCCAAATTTGTCTTTTGCAACAAAATTGAATACTGTAATATTTTATACGTGACCAATTTATGGATTTCGTTTCCATTATTTAAAAAATTAAATTGAATCATACAATACGGAATACTCTTCAATATATATACATAATCATATTCAAAAATGAAGAATTGGATTTTTAGCATTATAATATCTCATTTTATTCGATTGATATTTATGTTCTCTGTTCAGTTAAGGATATGTACATACATACATACATATATATATATATATATACATGTTATATTATTTATATTAATACACGTATTTGCCAAATATATATTTGAATTTTAGTTTTATTTAATGTAAATGAATCCCAGTTTATATATATAACGAATTTTCACTATTGTTATCTTTTACCAACTATTATAGCTAACGTTATTAAACGATTCTCTAGCATGACTTACTATTTTTAAATTAACAAAATTATATCAAGTTTGTCCGGTACAACCTTAGTACATAATAGTATATTATTACTTTAAAATTCAATAATTACAAAATAATAATATATCTCTTTTGAAGGGAGTCACTCAAAGAGATTGTTATTATCACTTGCAAATTGAGCCGACTCTAACAGCTTGGACAATAACTTCCCCTTGCAATATGTTGCTTAGAACCTCTCAATTCCTTCAGCTTGACTCCCTACAAGAAAAATTCATGAAAATTAAAACATTGAAAACAGCAGACAAAAATGACCGAAAACGGTCAAAAATGACCGTCAAAATTAAACGGTCAATACTAACCGGTCAGATT
Organism: Daucus carota subsp. sativus; assembly: GCF_001625215.2. Classification (NCBI taxonomy): domain Eukaryota; kingdom Viridiplantae; phylum Streptophyta; class Magnoliopsida; order Apiales; family Apiaceae; genus Daucus; species Daucus carota. The sequence continues at coordinate 28,986,507 of NC_030383.2, forward strand.
TATTCGGTCAAAAATAACAAATTTAACTTGACCGGAGACAGCTAAAATCCACTAAGCTATGACTGACCGGCTATTCCGCTCAAAAATAACTAAATTGACCACATCCGATCAAAAAAACTAAGATTGACCGGAAATGGCAGTAAATTTTAACCGTTTCTGTTGTAGTGACTCCTAGAATTCGTTTTTCCTTGAACCCTTTGCAATGCAGAACCGAAGAAACTAATCTATCCGCCTCCCTTGTTCTATATGTACAACTCTTTCTCACTTTCACTGGCTCCCAAATACAATCTTTTAAATACAATGAGGAGAATGATTCCAACTCAATCTATATTCTCTAAAATAATATGTTAACACTAGACAATCAAGCTTGGTATTTAAAAGAATTTGAATCGATCCAAACCATATCCTATATTTTCGGAAATTAATTTTTATATTAATTCAGTGAGCTTCAACTTAATTATGAGAGAATTCACAATTCGAAATCCTAACCATGTTTATAACTCGCTCTTGAATTCTACGTAGTCTTTTCCGAAAATCAGGTCAAGTTCCAATTTTCGAATATGAAAATAGGTCGAGAAATAATGACCTTAATACAACAACTTGGTTAATCCACAAACCCACCATAGGCCCCCAAAAAATTATGATTTGTTGGTATAATTGGTAGTACTTAAATTCCTTACGTGCTCGTAGGATGAAAAGGATAGCCCAGAGGCATAGATCGTACCTCTCTAGCCATTGTAGGATAACATCAGCTAGCTTCATGTTTCCTTCTCTGAACTGTTCCCATTATGGTATAATACAACCAATCTTCGTGTCTCCACCTCAGGAAACTTGACTAATCAAGCTTTCGAGATTTAGTTTTGAATACGAAATATGGCAACCCGTGACAACACGAGTCTTTTTCAAAAATCACATCAAGTCCCAATTAAATACGAAAATAAGGAAAAATATACTGACCCAAATACAACAACTTGTAATACACAAGCACACCACACGCCCGAAAACTTAGGATTCACAATCTCCCATTTTTTGATGATTACCCACTAATTTCAAGAGTATTACTCGGCGTGAATATGTTTACACCTGGACACAACATGGAAATAACCAATATAACGAAGAATATTAACAAATAAAACAACATATCCAAATTTCCCAAATAAATAACTTAACATAAAACAAACATAAATAACCATGTCTTGTTGTCAATACAACACTTTAAAATCAACATAAAAATATCCAAGCACTTGCTGAAATTCAGAAAAAGATATCCAAACATTAATTAAAGGAAAACAACACCATAATTAAGTGATCAAAACAAAGAGGAAGATTGGCAATACTAGAAAGAGGTTGGTGAGAATTATGACCATGTTCACAAAACTTATAGAGGATGAGGTTCAAGCTCGGCAACAGATATTGAAGAACTTGGTATAAGCTTGGAAACAGATGCCGAAGAACTTGGTATAAGATGGTAAACCCTCAAATAGAAGATGTCACTACCATTACTTACCCCTTAAAGGTATCATAAAACTCAAATAAACTTGTATATAATTATTTCCTCTTAATCATTAGATTATTATTAAGGAAATTCTTTGTGAAGTAGAAACATTAACTAAGGTGACTATATAAAGGAGTCATATTAGCTACACACCTTTCTGCCCAAAAAGATTATTCTGCAAGATGAATAGTTCGTGTTTTAACCTCATAAATTCTCTCAAAGGGCATGGAGAACTACAACATATATTAATGATTAACCTGTTAACAAAGGTGTCACTTCATATATATGTAACATCACAAAACTAGAGGTCTCCATAGTCTGTGATTTTGACATGACATTAGGTTTCCAATGTATATACCATATATCTTTTGCTTATTTTGCAACCAATTACCTTGACTTCATACCATATACTCCCTCTGTCCCTCTCATTTCTTTACAGTTACTATTTTGGGATGTCCCTCTCATTTCTTTACATTACCATAAATAGTAAGTTTTTTCCATCATTACACCCACTATCTTCCCCCACTATCTCATATTTAACAATAAAAACTACTATTACACCCACTACTTTCATCCACTATCTCAAATCTATTATTAAATATTGATAGGTCCCACCACTTTACCCATTTTTCATCTAACTTTACTTATTTTTCATACATTGTCTTGGTCTCCGTGTCCCTTCCAATGTAAATAATTGAGGGGGACGGAGGGAGTATGTCTTTTGGGCATTGCCCACTCATAGAGAGCTAACTAACACCCACACAAAATTAGATGCAACAATCTAAGTTGGGGATTTTATTGAAGCAATAATATAAAATATTCAAATTTTGAGCTACATTTTCTAATTTCATACACATGCGGTTCATATTACCCTTGTAATATAATTTTTAACCATATTGTTTTTGAATTAAAAAAAGAGAAGATGTTAGTAACTATCTTCTTCAATAAGTATTAGTATACACACTTGTCATATATAAAGTTTGAGAATCAAATTTGTAATGGTAAAGAAAGAAAATTTAAGTGTTGTGAAAGGCTTCTTGCCCTCTCACGCCACTGCTTATGTGACCTGTCATGAAATTGATCCCTTCCTATATAAGAAAATTGTCAATGAAAGTGAATCCAAAGTAGAGTTAATATCATATATACATGATGTCAACTAAAACAATATTATATATTAAATTTGTAAACAATGATCTAAAATATTTTATGGTAGATAGTGCTGCACATAATAATTTTCAAGAAATATTATTGTATAATATAGTTGTCAACCAAATTTTTTTAAAAATTAAATTGAGAAAAACTCAAAAAAATCTCCTAGAAATTTTAAAACTAAATCGTATAATATATATACTAACCAAGCGGAGCATTATATGAATTTTATTTTTTATTTCGTAATTCCAGAAACTTACAAAATAATAAATATCTATCGGATATTTGTAAACTAAATAAACCAAAATAACCAAATGTTGAATATTTTGATTTTTTAAATTTCATGAATTTATTTTATAAATTTAAAATATTTAAATTTTGTAATCTCATATAATTATTTAAAAGCGAAAATATAGGAGGTATTTAAATCTATACAACAAAAAATATTAAAATATTGAATACCTTGTTACTTGTGCATATTATATTTAATTCACATATATATTTTGTAAATTTTTATAATTTAAATAGAATCAAGTGGTCATCTCACATCACTACAAGAAAAACAAGCTCATACAATTGTTTTTCACTATTGCCTTGTATGTGAATTTTCGGTTGACTATGGAGGAGCCGTGTGATTGAGAGAGACAACAGTTGAGGAACCCTTACTAGAACGAAGAAACACAATTGTTTGACGGTGCTTGTTGAAATGTAAAAGAAACAATAGTTTTAATATACACTACTGTTGTTGGAAACAAATACAAACAAATACATGCAATGATTTGACCAAATAGACAACTGTCAATAGATGTCAAGCAAGAGTGCCAAAGTTCATTTAATAACTACTTCAAACAACGGTTATTTTAGTACCATGTTATTTGAAAGCATAGCCACAACATGTTATAAAAAAATTTGGTATCTTAGATTTTGTTAGACAAGCAGTTGAACCACAAGTATTGTAACTAAACCAGAATACTTTGTTAAAATAATTATGGTTAACGTTGTCTGAAAGGTCTTTACACCATAGTTTTAGTTTTAACTGCCATTGTAATTTAGGTTTTCAAACAACACTTTCATCTTCTAAATGTGACCTTGTTTAGAAAATAAAAACTGTAGTATGAAAGCATAGCCACAATAGGTTAGGTCTTAACCATAGTTATTTATATTTGACAGAATGGTTTAAATATAACTTGTCCTCGAAACCAAAGTATTTACATAATTCCAAATTCTAAAAACTAGATACAAAACTAATTTGATCACTTGCGTTTTTTTTAGTTGGGTTGATATATATCACCGTCGCGAACAACTTCTTGACCCTGTTCTTCAAGTCCAGATGGTATGACCTAGCGTGCACTTGTAATTAAAATGAAGCATATATCAGTTAGGACCAAGATTTTTATGAACCATATAACTATCACAAATAATTGAAGTCTTGTAAGAAGAGATAATTACCTGGAAGCTGCCATCACCAATGCAAGCAATTACTCTTTGATTCTCGTCAGCTTGTGCATATACCCGAGTGTTGCACCAACAAACCAACCGATGGATCCATATTGCATTTGTAATTCATACCTTCATTTATTATCATCCCTAAGGTTAAACAAATGCAAACAAAATGTAGGAGAAAACTAAATAGTAGGAGGAGAGTTTACCCACATCCGGTTGGCAAATTTAATTAGCACATGGGAGACGTTAGGAAAAGATACACTATCAAGATATCGTAGATTGTTTCCACGATTTTCTTCTCCTTTTTGTGCTAGCTAGAAGCAAAGTGGTTTCGTTGCCTTTATCAACCACAAGATTAGCTTTCTCCTGAACTTAATTGATATTTTGAAGTGCGACACTCGGAAGCATAGTGACCATATTTTTGACAACTATAACACTTAGAATTTGATTTGTCATACCTTGGAATATATCTACCTCTTTCACGACCTCTTGAATTTCTTGTCTCGTACAATCTTTTATCTTTTTTATTTTCCTCCCTTTGTTGGCCACATCCTCTTCCTTGTCCATGTAGAAATCCTCTTCCACGTCCTCGTCAACGACCTCTTTGACTCCTTCTGTATCTTCCATCATTATCTTTGAAAGATAATTTTGCCTGTAAGTCTTGTTCAATCGGCTCATTCTTTTTAAATATTTTCTTCATGGCCTTGTAGTGATCCCATAAGCTCATCAATAGTCATTTCATCTATATCTTTAGCCTCGTTAATTGCAACGACTTTGTAATCAAATTTAGAGTCAAGTGAACGAAGAACTTTTCAATAACACGAACATCACTTACCTCTTCTCCATTACTTTTCATTTCATTGACAACGGTCAAGACCCTTGAAAAACGATCCGAGATTAGTTCGGATTCCTTCATTCGCAAGGCCTCAAATTCATCATGAAGTGTTTGTAACCGAACTCTGTTTACTTTAGCATCTCCACTAAAATAAGATTTGAGAGTATTCCAAACTTTCTTTGATGTTGTTGGAAGCCACTTTTTATCATAACTCATCCAAACATTGATGAATGATCATGATCGCCTTTTGATCCTTCATTCTTTGGGCTTAAGAACTTCATTCAAATTTGCTTCATTTTCGAGCACCTCCAATCCTTTTTCCATAATTTCCCACACATCATGTGCTCCAAGGACTGCCTTCATACAAATGCACCAATTCTCATAATTTTCTTTGGTGAACTTTTCCATTTGCCATGGATACATTCCATTTCCCATGATCTCCTTCTTTTTTACGCCACACAAGACATCTTTGAAGACAAGTAGAGCCTTTGGCTCTTGATACCAGTTTGTTGGAAGAAATGATCTCACTAAAACTCACACAAGACTATCTAGGAGAAGAAGTGTATTACATGAAATTTTACTTTATTACAATTGACTTTGTAAAAGGCTTTATATAGGACCCCATAGAAGAATCTACACACTTACTTAATTGCTAGATAATTCTTATACTCCAAAAGACTTCACTTGAACATTCTAGAGATTACATGTATCTAGACCAATACATTGAACATAGAAATATACTAATACATGTACCACCCTTATTCTAGAAACTCTCACATACTTCTATCATTTTAATAGTCAAAAATATATTATTTATTTTTAAAACCCAAGGTGGTGGCATGAAAATAGGAGAACAAATAGAAACAACCCAGACTAGTTCAAACTACTAACACTCATCCACTAACTCCTACAAACCCTCAACTACATCTGACTTATTCTTGCTCCTAGTACATGCCTACTAACACTCATCCACTAACTCCTACAAACCTTCAACTACATCTGACTTATTCTTGCTCCTAGTACATGCTAATTAACAGCAAGGTTCAAACATTAAATTCAAAAACACATAAACCAAATACTTAGATAACAACTATATTTAAAATTATTTCAACATTTCTTTATTAGTGTGTATGATAGAGTGTATACTTTTGTGATTTTTTGAAATTTTTTCTTGTGAACAAAAACGCATACTTAAGTTTGTTCTTCAAAAACTTCGTGCAAACATCTTGGTAATTCCCCCTTCTAAGTACAGTTATATTTACTAATAAATACATCAATTTGAGTAATAAAAATACTCAAAACATATATACTTTACTAGTCAACCTGGTAATATACTCAAAATAGATATACTTTATTAGTCAACCTGATAATATAACTACACTTAAATGGGGAATTACCAAGATGTTTGCTCAAAGTTTTTTCAAATAAGCTTATAACGTACATCAGATAAAATGTTAGAATCTTATATTTTTTGCTAATATATTGAACCACCGACTCTCCAACCTCATGCAGAAAGTACACAAGTGTGCAGATAGTGCCTTTAGGCAGGTGGAGTGCCAAAATTGAAAAGAATAAAGGAATTGAAAGGATTTTTAATTGTACCTATGATTATGTTGAAGTAGCCTTATCATATGACAGAATGACTGGTATCATACATGATGATTGTGCCAAACTCAACTTTTCTTACCGGTAGCATATTAGAGGTTTGGCCCGTAGGTGTGCTTTAGCAAATAACCCGGGTGAACAACGTATGCTGGAGGTTGGTGTTGTAGTACAGACTACTTGAAATAAAATTGGATGTTCTCGGTCAACAACAACAACCCTCGATGAGATCCCTCTTGCTTTTGAAGTTAGGTCACCATTCAAGTTTTAGATACTAATGAGTGGAGAATACTAATGATGTCAAACATCAAATCATGAGCAGCTTCCTTGTTAGATCTTAACGCTCATTGAATCAGTATTTGTAGCATCATATATCCTTTACTAGCAATATACACTTCTATATTTCAAATGATATTAAGAACAACAATAATCAAAATAACTAAAACGAATGAATATAATCCAAAAATAGTCTTCATTACATTTAAACATAAATTTAGTCTTTTCCACCAAAACACATACACAAACTAGGGGCAAACCTAAGCCAAAATAACCAATATTCCACAAAGTTTGAATATTTCAAAAGTTAGGAAAAAGAAAGCCTAGTAAGCTCAATGTTGATGATTAATGGTAGAAAACTAGTGGATCAGACTTAATATCAACTAAAAATTGTTTAAAACCTCCTTGCTCTTCAATAATTAACTCCATAACATATCAGATAATTCTTCAAGAACACAAAAGTCGTTTAGTGGCACAATTGTCAAATTATGTGGTTTCGCATGAGTGTTTGCATCTAGGATTGTAGAATCTGAAACTTTAAATTGTGACCTAACTTCAAAAGCAAGAGGGATCTCATCGAGGGTTGTTGTAGTTGACCGAGAACTTCCAGTTTATTTCATGTAGTGTGTACTACAACACCAACCTCGAGCACAGGATGCTCAACCCGGTTATTTACTAAAGCACACCCAGTAGCCAAACCTCTAATAAGCGGCGCATAAGAATCATAAGTACAATTACAAATTCATATGATAGGATGGCTCGTATCATACATGATGATCGTGCCAAACTCAACTTTTCTCACCCGCCCCTTATTAGAGGTTTGGCTAGTGGGTGTGCTTTAGCAAATAACCCCGGTGAGCCGCGTGTGCTCGAGGTTGGTGTTGTATTATAGACTACATGAAATAAGATCGGAAGTTCTCCGTCAACTACAACAACCCTCGATGAGATCTCTCTTGCTTTTGAAGTTAGTTCACCATTCAAAGTTTCAGATTCTACACTCCTAGATGCAAACACTCTTGCGAAACCCCAAAATTTGACAAATGTCCCACTAAATGACTTTGGTGTTATTTTACAATTATGTGATATGTCGTGGAGTTCAATTTAAATAGCAACAAGTCTTTTAACTCATCTTATTTGATATTAAGGCTAAACCACTAGTTGTATAGCGTTAACAATAACATTGAACACACTAGATTATCTTGTTCCGAACTTTAAAAATTATGGAATGTTGGTCATTTTGGTTTATGTTTACACCTAGTTTGTGTATGTGTTTTGTCAGACAAGACTAATTTTATGTTTGAATCTAATGAAGACTATTTTCGAATTATATTCATTTCTTTATTTTATTATGATTATTGTCGTTGTTAATATTATACTCTTGTATGTTGCTTTTTTCGTGGGGAGTTTAAATCTGGAAAAGTATATTGCTATTAGAGGATATTTGATGTTACAAATACTTATTTGATGAGCCTCACCATCTTACAAGAAAGTTGATCATGATTTGATGATTCACGTATTTGTATTCTGAACTCATGAGTATATGAAGGATGGTGAGGATTTACTGTTCCATTAGCATCTCAAGTTGGTTAGTATTACAATGAGTAGCACATTTCCATAAGGGATATATATCTATATATAGGTGCAACATATGAACCTAAAAAAATTATTTTATAAAATTGCTTTTAAGTTTTTTATAATTAATAAAGTTATTTAAAACTCAAATATTTTTAATGAATTTATTTAAACTATTCTTATTATAGTTTTAAAGATTTAATAAACAAGATAATGATTATATAAGTCATTAATCACCTAATTGACCATTTTTCATATTAGATAGTATTAACACTTATATGGGGTGTGTGTGTGCGCCTTTCAATCTTGTTTTGCTTTTGAATAACTTGAAACCAAAACTCCAAACCTAAAACAAACCCATTAAGGTTTTAGTTAATTAAAAAAATTAAAGTTCTTATACAAAATAGCTCCTTCAAATAAATACCAATGAGTAGATATATATGTTCTTAGGTAATCTAAATTTGTTTAACATTTGTTTCCAAATGAATTTATGAGCATAAATCTGTAAAAATCACCATGTTCACAAAATTATTGAGGGTCATGTTCAAGCTCCACAACAGATGCTAAGACTTGGAAACAAATGTTGAAGGAAGAGCATGGTATAAGCTCGGAAAACACCGACAGAGAAGATGTTCGCATTACTAGACCAGTATATCCACGTTTGAGGTTAAATGTATCATAAATATCAAATAAACTTCGATATAACCTATTCATCTTTATCATTGGTTTATTATTAACCATATTCTTTGTCGAATAGTAACAACTAATTAAGATGATCGTCTAAAGGAGTCATATTAGCTATTGACCTTTCTTCCCAAAAATATTATGCTACAAAATGATTAGTTTCTTGTTCTAACCTTATATATTCTCTCAAAGTGCATCCAAACGTACAACATATATAAATTATTAACATTTTAACAAAGGTGTCTCTTCATATATATGTAACATCACAAAATTAGCTATTTTATTTCAATAATTTCTAAATGTTGTTTTTTTATTTATATTTTCAACTTTTGTGGGAATAATTATAAGACGTCTTGGCCACCTTCTATGTTAAAATTATTAGTGTGAAATGGAAAATTACCTAAGAAAGTTTTTTAAACCATATTCTTCATTGTTTATGAAACTATATCACCAGACTTATTAAAGAAAAAGGGCACTTTCTTTGGAGACTATTAAGATTGAATCAACTAGTGTCCATTATTGGTGGCCCAGCACCCTCACCCAATGTACATTTGACATATATATACTTGATTTATATTTTCATCAACAACATCATCAGTTCTTGGAAATGAAAAACAATACCAACATTGAAATTTAGCATAAATAATTCTTAATGAAAACAGAGTGACTATGAAATTGGAATATAGAGATATTTCCAGACATAAAAGATGCAATCAGAGTCCAACAAAAAAATTGAATGTGATGATATTGCACTTAGTTATTATAATCATTCAAGGCCTAACATATATAATAGATGGGTTGTATATACATAAATAGGAAAAGAAGAAACTCTCATCAAAGATGAGGCTCAATTATAATAAATTTTCAATGAGACTTAATACTTGGCCTCTATATACATAAATTGTATACAAAACATGAATTAAAATTAAGGGGTTCAAGAGGACTAATAAAGCTTGATTCACCTTTAGTTTTGAGGAACCAACAGCGCCCCAGGCGCCTCAAGTGTAAGAGTTTGTTACCCTGATGTTTATGAAGTGATATAATACACAAGTCTATGTATTGCTAATCTTTGTGCCTTGACTCCATCAAGAATTCTATGAAGAGATAGCCGCCGCTGCTTCAAGTCTTTTACAGGTCTCATCTAAATAACTAGTGTATTAGGGTTCTTAAACCTAGAAATTTCCATTTCATGAAAATGACAAAATTATCCTCCATATTTGTATTATTTAAATGATTTTAATAGTATATTAATATTTTAGGCAACAAACGCAAATATCAAATTGTAATTCTTATATGTATAATAATTTAGAATGTATATATCTATAAATATATGTTCCCTTATGTGTTGTTAAATCAAATATTTACAAAGCGTAATTAATTTAAACTCTCAAAATTTAGACTATAATCATAATAAAAGCAGTATAAATTTGGAAAAAGTTAATAATTATTGTATTATCTAAAATTTCATATATGTATAGATTAAGCTTCTATTCTATAAAGTATAAAAAATAATAATTAACCAAAATTATATTCATAATAAAATTATTCTTTTCCAAATTTGTCTTTAGCAAACAAATATGAATTCTGTAATATTTTATACTTGACCAATTTATGGATTTCGTTTCCATTATTTAAAAAATTAAATTGAATCATACTGAATACTATGATAATTAATATCATTATTATAATATTAAAATAAATAACTATAAGGCGGTTACTAAAAATAAAAAAATATATACATGATCATATTCAAAAATAAAGAATTGGATTTTTATCATTATAATATCTCATTTTATTCGATTGAAAAAAAATAAAAATATATATACATAATCATATTCAAAAATAAAGAATTGGATTTTTATCATTATAATATCTCATTTTATTTGATTGATATTTATGTTCTCTCGTTCAGTTAAGGATACACACACACACACACACACATATATACATGTTATATTATTTATATTAATACACGTATTTGCCAAATATATATTTGAATTTTAGTTTTATTTAATGTAAATGAATCCCAGTTTATATATATAATGAATTTTCACTATTGTTATCTTTTACCAACTATTATAGCTGACGTTATTAAACGAGTCTCTAGCATGGCTTACTATTTTTAAATTAACAAAATTATATCAAGTATGTCCTGTACCAACTTAGTAAATAATAGTATATTATTACTTTAAAATTCAATAATTACAAAATAATATTATATCTCTTTTGAAGGGAGTCACTCAAAGAGATTGTTATTATCACTTGCAAATTGAGCCGACTCTAACAAGCTTGGACAATAAATTCCCCTTGCAATATGTTGCTTAGAACCTCTCAATTCCTTCAGCTTGACTCACTACAAGAAAAATACATGAAAATTAAAACTTTGAAAACAGCAGACAAAAATGACCGAAAACGGTCAAAAATGGCAATCAAAATTAAACGGTCAATACTAACCGGTCAGATTTATTCGGTCAAAAATAAAAAATTTAATTTGACCGGAGATAGCTAAAATCCACTAAGTTATGGCTGACCCGCTATTCCTCTCAAAAATAACTAAATTGACCGCATCCGATAAAAAAAACTAAAATTGTCCGGAAATGGCAGTCAATTTTAACCGTTTCTGTTGTAGTGACTCCTAGAATTCGTTTTTCCTTGAACCCTATGCAATGCAGAACCGAAGAAACTAATCTATCCGCCTCCATTGTTCTATATGTACAACCCTTTCTCACTTTCACTAGCTCCCAAATACAATCTTTTAATCACAATGAGGAGAATGATTCCAACTCAATCTATATTCTCTAAAATTATATGTTAACACTAGACAATCAAGCTTGGTATTTGAAAGAATTTGAATCGATCCAAACCATATCCTATATTTTCAGAAATTTATTTTTATATTAATTCAGTGAGCTTCAACTTAATTATGAGAGAATTCACAATTCGAAATCCTAACCATGTATATAACTGGCTCTTGAATTCTACCTAGTCTTTTCTGAAAATCAGGTCAAGTTCCAATTTTCGAATATGAAAATAGGTCGAGAAATAATGACCCAAATACAACAACTTGGGTAATCCACAAACCCACCACAGGCCCCAAAAAATTATGATTTGTTGGTGTAATTGGTAGTACTGAAATTCCTTACGTGCTCGTAGGACGAAAAGGATAGCCCAGAGGCATAAATCGTACCTCTCTAGCCATTGTAGGATAACATCGGCTAGCTTCATGTTCCCATCTCCGAACTGTTTCTATTATGGTATAATACAACCAACCTTCGTGTCTCCACCTCAACAAACTTGACTAATCAAGCTTCCGAGAGTTAGTTTTGAATACCAAATATGGCAACCCGTGACAACACGAGTCTTTTTCGAAAATCACATCAAGTCCCAATTAAATACGAAAATAAGGAAAAATATACTGACCCAAATAAAACAACTTGTAATACACAAGCCCACCACACGCCCGAAAACTTAGGATTCACAATCTCCCATTTTTTTGATGATTACCCACTAATTTCAAGAGTATTACTCGGCGTGAATATGTTTACATGTGGACACAACTTGGAAATAACCAATATAACGAAGAATATTAACAAATAAAACAAAATATCCAAATTTCCCAAATAAATAACTTAACATAAAACAAACATAAATAACCATGTCTTGTTGTCAATACAACACTTTAAAATCAACATAAAAACTACCAAGCACTTGCTTAAATTCAGAAAAAAAATATCCAAAAATTAATTAAAGGAAAACAACACCATAATTAAGTGATCAAAACAAAGAGGAAGATTGGCAATACTAGAAAGAGGTTGGTGAGAATAATGACCATGTTCACAAAACTTATAGAGGATGAGGTTCAATCTCGGCAACAGATATTGAAGAACTTGGTATAAGCTTGGAAACAGATGCCGAAGAACTTGGTATAAGCTGGTAAACCCTCAAATAGAAGATGTCACTACCATTACTTACCCTTAAAGGTATCATAAATCACAAATAAACTTGGATATAATTATTTCCTCTTAATCATTTGATTATTATTAAAGAAATTCTTTGTGAAGTAGAAACATTAACTAAAGTGACTATATAAAGGAGTCATATTAGCTATTCACCGTTCTGCCCAAAAAGATTATTCTGCAAGATGAATAGTTTCGTGTTTTAACCTCATAAATTCTCTCAAAAGGCATCGAGAACTACAACATATATTAATGATTAACCTGTTAACAAAGGTGTCACTTCATATATATGTAACATCACAAAACTAGAGGTCTCCAAAACTAGAGGAGTCATATATATTTTGCTTATTTTGCAACCAATTACCTTGACTTCATACCATATATGTCTTTTTTGCATTGCCCACTCATAGAGAATTAACTAACACCCACACAAAATTAGATGCAACAATCTAAGTTGGGGATTTTATTTTCAATAATATAAAATATTCAAATTTTGAGCTACATTTTCTAATTTCATACACATGCGGTTCATATTACCTTTGTAATATAATTTTTAACCATATTGTTTTTGAATTAAAAAAAGAGAAGATGTTAGTAACTATCTTCTTCAATAAGTATTAGTATACACACTTGTCATATATAAAGTTTGAGAACCAAATTTGTAGTGGTAAAGAAAGAAAATTTAAGTGTTGTGAAAGGCTTCTTGCCCTCTCACGCCACTGCTAATGTGACCTATCATGAAATTGTTCCCTTCCTATATAAGAAAATTGTCAATGAAAGTGAATCCAAAGTAGAGTTAATATCATATATACATGATGTCAAATAAAACAATATTATATATTAAATTTGTAAACAATGATCTAAAATATTTTATGGTAGATAATTTTGCACATAATAATTTTCAGGAAATAATATTGTATAATATAGTTGTCAACCAAATTTTTTTAAAAATTAAATTGAGAAAAACTCAACAAAATCTCCTAGAAATTTTAAAACTAAATCGTATAATATATATACTAACCAAGCGGAGCATTATATGAATTTTATTTTTTATTTCGTAATTTCACAAACTTACAAAATAATGACTATCTATCGGATATTTGTAAACTAAAAATTCCAAAATAACTAAATGTTGAATATCTCAATTTTTTAACATTCATGAATTTATTTTATAAATTTAAAATATTTAAATTTTGTAATCTCATATAATTATTTAGAAGCAAAAATATAGGAGGTATTTAAATCTATACAATACAAAATATTAAAATATTGAATACCTTGTTACTTCTGCATATTATATTTAATTCACATATATATTTTGTAAATTTTTATATTTTAAATAGAATCAAGTGGTCGTCTCACATCACTACAAGAAAAACAAGCTCATACAATTGTTTTTCACTATTGCCTTGTATGTGAATTTTCCGTTGACTATGGAGGAGCCGTGTGATTGAGAGAGACAACAATTGAGGAACCCTTACTAGAACAAGAAACACAATTGTTTTACAGTGCTTGTTGAAATGTAAAAGAAACAATAGTTTTAATATACATTACTGTTGTTGGAAACAAATACAAGCAATGGTTTGACCAAATAGACAACTGTCAATAGATGTCAAGCAAGAGTGCCAAAGTTCATTTAATAACTACTTCAAACAACGGTTATTTTAGTACCGTGTTATTTGAAAGCATAGCCACAACATGTTATAAGAAAATTTGTTATCTTAGACTTTGTTAGACAAGCAGTTGAACCACAAGTATTGTAACTAAACCAGAATACTTTGTTAAAATAATTATGGTTAACGTTGTCTGAAAGATCTTTACACCATATTTTTAGTTTTAACTGCCATTGTAATTTAGGTTTTCAAACAGCACTTTCATCTTCTAAATGTGACCTTGTTTAGTAAATAAAAACTGTAGTATGAAAGCATAGCCACAATAGGTTAGGTCTAAATCATAGTTATTTATATTTGACAGAATGGTTTATATATAACTTGTCCTCGAAACCAAAGTATTTACAAAATTCCAACTTCTAAAAACTAGATACAAAACTAATTTGATCACTTGCGTTTTTTTTAGTTGGATTGATATATATCACCATCGCGAACAACTTCTTTATTCTAATGCGCCACAAGAATCTTAGGGCTTTAAGTTTTTCACTTGACCCTGTTCTTCAATTCCAGATGGTATGACCTAGCGCGCACTTGTAATTAAAATGAAGCATATATCAATTAGGACCAAGATTTTTATGAACCATATAACTATCACAAATAATTGAAGGCTTGTAAGAAGAGATAATTACCTGGAAGCTGCCATCACCAATGCAAGCAATTACTCTCTGATTCTCGTCACCTTGTGCATATACCCGAGTGTTGCACCAACAAACCAACCGATGGATCCATATTGCATTTGGAATTCATACCTTCATTTATTATCATCCCTAAGGTTAAACAAATGCAAAGAAAATGTAGTAGAAAACTAAATAGTAGGAGGAGAGTTTACCCACATCCCGTTGGCAAATTTAATTAGCACATGGGAGACGTTAGCAAAAGATACACTATCAAGATATCGTAGATTGTTTCCACGATTTTCTTTTCCTTTTTGTGCTAGCTAGAAGCAAAGTGGTTTCGTTGCCTTTATCAACCACAATATTAGCTTTCTCCTCAACTTAATTGATATTTTGAAGTGCGACACTCGGAAGCATAGTGACCGTATTTTTGACAACTATAACACTTAGAATTTGATTTGTCATACCTTGGAATATATCTACCTCTTTCACGACCTCTTGAATTTCTTATCTCGTACAATCTTTCATCGTTTTGATTTTCCTCCCTTTGTTGGCCACATCCTCTTCCTTGTCCATGTAGAAATCCTCTTCCACGTCCTCGTCCATGACCTCTTTGACTCCTTCTGTATCTTCCATCATTATCTTTGAAAGATAATTTTGCCTGTAATTCTTGTTCAATCTACTCATTCTTTTTTAATATTTTTTCTTCTTGGCCTTGTAGTGATCCCATAAGCTCATCAATAGTTATTTCATCTATATCTTTAGCCTCCTTAATTGCAACGACTTTGTAATCAAATTTAGAGTCAAGTGAACGAAGAACTTTTCAATAACACGAACATCACTTACCTCTTCTCCATTACTTTTCATTTCATTAACAACGGTCAAGACCCTTGAAAAACGATCCGAGATTAGTTCGGATTCCTTCATTCGCAAGGCCTCAAATTCGTCACGAAGTGTTTGTAACCGAACTCTGTTTACTTTAGCATTCCACTAAAAGAAGATTTGAGAGTATCCCAAACTTTCTTTGATGTTGTAGCGGAAGCCACTTTTTATCATAACTCATCCAAACATTGATGAATGATCATGATCGCCTTTTGATCCTTCATTCTTTGGGCTTAAGGTTGATCGTTTTGAATTTCATTCAAATTTGCTTCATTTTCGGGCACCTCCAATCCTTTATCCGTAATTTCCCACACATCATGTGCTCCAAGGACTGCCTTCATACAAATGCACCAATTCTCATAATTTTCTTTGGTGAACTTTGCCATTTGCCATGGATACATTCCATTTCCCATGATCTCCTTCTTCTTTACGCCACACAAGACATCTTTGAAGACAAGTATAACCTTTGGCTCTTGATACCAATTTGTTGGAAGAAAGGATCTCACTAAAACTCACACAATACTATCTAGGAGAAGAAGTGTATTACTTGAAATTTTACTTTATTAGAAATGACTTGGTACAAGGCTTTATATAGGACCCCATAGAAGAATCTACACACTTACTTAATTGCTAGATAATTCTTAGACTCCAAAAGACTTCACTTGAACATTCTAGAGACTACATGTATCTAGACCAATACATTGGACATAGAAATATACTAATACATGCACCACCGTTATTCTAGAAAGGGAAAATAGATTTTTTTGCCACTCAACTTATAATGTTTTAAGAAACTTACCACCCAACTAATTTTTTTATTCTTTTAGTCACTAATGTTAGGTTTGGTTTGGTTTTTAGCCACCAGCTTAGGTTTGGATTTGATTACTAGCATTATGATAATTTTTTGTATCATCATTTATACATAGTGATAGTGTCTAATATTTTGATGATGTGTCGTATGTTTTTTTTTTTTTTTGAAAAGCACACTTTTATTAAAACATCCAGCTCCCAACGAGGAGGAGGAGAACAAGTTACATAGAAACCTAAGCATAGCCCAGCCAGACAAACAAACCTAAACGACAGATACTGAAGATACTCGTCCTAAAACTACGGCGACCTGGGAACATGATAAATTATTAACTCCAGTTCGAAACATATAACTACAAACTGGAGGAAGTCCTAAAAGGCTGGGTAGTAAACTGCTGCATCTTAGTCGACATCTTCCAGAGGAGAGTCACCAGCAAACAAGAAGCCAGTATCCCTCAGGGTTGGTTGGATCGTTTCTATCCTGAGGCCCAACTGCATCTTCATCCACCATCCCTGTAGCTGCATTAGCATGCATGCCACCATTTTCCATCGGCTGAGAGGCTGGAGCACCGCCCTGCATGGCAGCTGGAGCCATGCCTCCCTGAAAATGAAGCTGCCCGAGAGCCAATCCATCAACCTGATCAGCAATGCCTAGCGCCACATCAAAGTTCACCGGGTCCGGGGCTTCATCTGGAAGCACAACGTCCATGAAGTCTGGGTGGTCTACACCGAGACCCATATCCCAGTCCAAGAGCTCCTCCAATGGTCCAATCATTCGGTTCAAGGTGTACAACCTGTCAGCTACATCTTTGCCCAGGCGAGCAGTGAAACGAGCCACATGGTTGCGAGCTGGGTAAACATACGCGATAACGCAAGTCCAGCGGCGGTCCTTCAGAAGAATGTCGATCTGGGACACAATGTCGAACACCTCAGCTGGAGCTCCATGCTGAAAATCCCTGATGACACGATAAGCTTGGTAGTTATCAGTCTCGAGAATGACCGAGGAGTACCCCTTGATCATTGCTCGCCTGAGAGGGGCGTAAATCGCCCATAGCTGAGTTCCAAGCCTGGACAGGAACGGAATAGTGCCAACCGTGACATGGCTCAGCGTGCCATTCGAGTCGCGGTAAACCGCTCCAATGCCTGAGTGGTTCCCAATGTCAGAGGGGATGCTTGACCAAACGCCATGGGTGTTGATTTTGAGAGATCCGGGGTTGGGGGCGATCCAGTGAGAGGCCATGAGAGCACAATGAGGGAAGGTATAGCAGAGTTGGGTTGTGAGGACTCACTAAAGGTTGGCTCTATTTATACTGAAGAAATAGGGTTTCTACCCTTCTGGACTTGAATGCATGAGTCAGGTAATAATTAGCCCTAGAGATATAAGGAGAAGAAAACCTAGCTGAAATCATGCAATTTGTAGGCATATCTGAGCATGCATTGGGTGAGAATCTCAGGATAAAACACGCCAAAGCTTTGTAATTAATGAGTAATGTCAGACTTTCCAACTGCAAGAGGGTGGCCAATGGGAGGTTGCTGAAGTCAACTATAAGAGCTGCTAAGAGAAGAAATCATCATAATCTTTCTTAAATAGCTCGTTGAAACCACCAAGGGACTTTAAAACCAGGCGGCTAGAAATTGAGAATTTTTGGCGCCTTCTCTCGCTAGCCAATCAGCTGTGTTGTTTAAATGTCTGGAGATGAAAATTACATTGACATGCTGCACAAACGATACATCTTTTAAATGAGAGAGAGGAGAATCCCAGTACGAGCCTCGTTTAAACTTGAGGAAATTATGAGCCATTTCCGCAGAGTCTGAGAATAAAATGCAGTGATTTATATTACTGCAGTTATTGTCCAGGTGCTTAATCATTACAACTAGAGCATTCACCTCCGCCTCATAGCTAGAATTCGTGGTAGTTGGCCCTAAAAATAAAAGCTTAACCCGCTTTGCTGAGTTAATAAGAAAACCTCCAATACCATTTTGTTGGGTTTTAGAGAACGAGCCATCAATGAAGCCCACATAACTGTACATATTCAACCAGTGGTCTAGTAGAAGTCCAAGCTCTCTTTTAGCTTGAATTTTTACAGCCTGGCCCGGAGCCAAGGCCCAAATGCTTTCTAGGTTTTTGGACACTAGACTGAAATTAGACACCTAGAGGGGGGGTGAATAGGTGTTTTGGCTAATATACCCGATTTTTATAAGTTACCGAATAATTAATCTGTCAATGACAGCCTGCTGTTAATTTTCAGAGTAAACTGTTAGCCTGCTAATAAGATAAATGCAATGCAGATAATGTAAAGCAGTATGCTAGCAACACCAAGAATTTTAGCCAGGTTCGACCCCTAACCCTAATGGTCTACGTCCTGGTCCCCTACCAACTGGTAAGAGATTATATTATTAATCAATAATATCAACGATTACAAGATTCAATAATATAACTCCCTTTCTCCCTTGTTCCTGTTATCAGCCTGCTGAAACCCCTGAACCACGAACCAAAAGCTCTCCAAGACCTATACTTCCCAAGTATACTCTTCTAGCTAACTAGTCCCCTTGTTCCCTTGTTTCACAAGCTCGATACACAGCAACAAAACATTACACCTTGAACAATATAATGAATAAGTGTAATACAACCGAAACTATGAACTCTCAATATAGATATATATACGAATATAAGTACTAGAGCTCAACAAACGATTTAGCAATGTAAAGAGTTGTATTTCAGAAAGCTTGGTGTGTTCTCCTTATTCTCTACCGAAAATGAAAGCACACACAAATTTATATACATCATACCAACGGTCATACTCCAACAAATTTCCCAACGATCTTGGTAACAACCTCACGTTTAAATTTGAATTGAATGATGAACGTTTGGATGATATATGTTTACTGAGTAAAAGATAAAACATGTTTGAAAGCATCTCAGTAAGACATTAAAAAAATTAAAAACCCGTTTGAAACTAAATAGGAGTTTGTTAAAGATAAGATTCTTTGAGATAAAATCTCCTATTTGTTAGGAAAACGTTTTTGAACAAAACTCTTTATAAAACTGAGCTCTAATATTTATATAAGATATATACAAATATTAGAATCCTTACAAAGTCGTTTCCTATTAAATCTCCTTGAAAATAGGACTTGATCTTTATCCGATAAGCATCCTGTCAGTACGCTGTGAGCTTGCTGATAGTCTGTCAATATTCCTGTAAGCTTGCTGACAGAACAATGATAACTTCAAAAGACATTAGTTGTTAGCACAGTTATAATCTCGTTCTCAGCTAGCTACCAGAGTTATAATCTCGTTCTCAGCTAGCTACCAGAGTACAGTTTTATGTTATCAAGTTGCTGTTAGTGTGATCATCAAAATCTCGAGAGTATCAATCTCCCCCTTTTTGATGATTACACTATATTTAGGAAAAGTAATAATACTCCCCCTGAATATAGCAATCTTATAACATTAAACTATACAACAGATATAACATTCACAACACAAACCAGGTTCCTAAATTTTCTCCCCCTTAATCATCAAAAGGGTAGAAAATCAGCACATAATGGTCATAATAACTGAGAGTAAGCTGATAGTACCCGGACCAAGCTTATTAGCTTGCTGACTGCACATCACACATGCCCAATTCCCTTCTCAGCACGACATATCGTTCTTCAGGAAGAGGTTTTGTGAAGATGTCAGCTAGCTGATCTGCTGTAACCACAAAAATTAGCTTGACAGCACCCTTTGCAACATTGTCTCTCAGAAAATGATGTCGAACATCAATATGCTTTGTCCTTGAATGATTGACTGGATTTTCTGAAATGTTGATTGTACTTGTGTTGTCACAAAAGATAGGAGTTTGCTTGCATTTGATTCCAAAGTCCTTCAATTGTTGTCTCATCCATAGCATTTGAGAGCAACAGCTACCAGCTGCTAAATACTCCCCCTCAGCCGTAGATAGAGCAACTGAAGTTTGCTTCTTGCTTAACCAAGAAACTAAGCTTTGACCCAAAAATGCACAAACACCACTTGTACTTTTTCTATCAGTTTGACTACCTACATAATCTGCATCACTATACCCAACAAGATCAAAAGCATTTGTGATAGGATAGAATAAGCCCAAAGTAATGGTTCCACTTAAATATTTAAATATTCTTTTAACAGCTTGTAAGTGAGAATCCTTTGGTTTTGCTTGAAATCTAGCACAAACACAAACACTATACATAATATCAGGTCTAGAGGCTGTAAGATAAAGTAAACTACCAATCATACCTCTATACATTCGAATATCAACATCTTTACCATTTTCATCAGCTGTCAGCTTGCTGACAACGCTCATTGGTGTTGATTTCGCCTTGATATTCTCATATCCAAATCTTTTGAGTAGATTCTTGATATACTTGGATTGATGCACATAAATTCCTTCCGGAGTTTGCTTAATTTGGAGCCCCAAGAAATAATTGAGCTCTCCCATCATGCTCATGTCAAACTCACTATGCATGCACTTTGAAAACCACTTACACAAAGAATCATTAGTAGATCCAAATATAATATCATCTACATATATTTGAACAACTAATATATCTTGACCTTTAAAGATAGTAAACAAAGTAGGATCAATTTTACCTCTAATGAAACCATTTTTGATCAAAAATTCACTTAACCTTTCATACCATGATCGAGGTGCTTGCCTTAACCCATATAGTGCCTTCTTGAGCTTGTAGACACGGTTGGGATACTTTTCATCCTCGAATCCTGGTGGTTGCTTGACATAGACTTCTTCCTTTAGATATCCATTTAAGAATGCACTTTTGACGTCCATTTGATGTAGCTTGAACTTCTTGTAGCATGCAAATGATAATAGCATCCTAATAGATTCCAATCTTGCAACCGGAGCATATGTTTGATCAAAATCAATTCCTTCTTGCTGATTGTATCCTTGTGCAACAAGTCTAGCTTTATTCCGAGTGATAGTACCAAATTCATCAACTTTATTCTTGAACACCCATTTGGTTCCAACAATTGAAGCATCCTCTGGTGGATCTACAAGTTCCCATACATCACATCTTTCGAATTGGTTGAGTTCTTCTTGCATTGCCATGATCCAATTTTCATCTTGTAAAGCTTCTTGAACATTCTTTGGTTCCTCTTGAGCTATGAAGGCAGCATAAGCACAAATGTTGGCTTGAGCTTTCCTTGTCTTGATTCCAGCTGATTTATCTCCAATGATCAACTGAGGAGGATGATTCTTCACTGTTCTAGTTGACTTTGGTAGATTATGTTGAGCTATGACCTCTTCATTCCTTGTAGTCTGCCTAGGAGGAGTCTGATCAACAACATTTTGGCTTGCTGATGAAGTTTGACCTCTGGATTCATCCAATGTGAGCTTAGACATCTTATCCAAAGTTTCTTCAAGAGATGGAGTGGATTCAGTAGCTTTATTGCCTTCTGAAGTTGTGGCAGTTGACTTGTCAGCTTGCTGATTTCCAGTTTCCTTCACTGTCAGCTTGCTGCTAGTACCTGTACCTGCACATTCTTCCTCATCCCTTGCAAGATCATCATTAGACTCTTGAAATGAAACATCAATAGACTCTTCAACAGTATGTTTAGCAAGATTATACACTCTATAAGCACGACTTGTTAAAGAATAGCCCAAAAATATAGCTTCATAAGATTTAGAGTCGAATTTACCATCCCTATCAATGGTTTTGAGTACGAAGCATTTAGATCCAAAAACCTTGAAATAGCTGATGTTAGGCTTCTTTTTCCTTATCAATTCATAAGGAGTCTTGTTGAGAATTGGCCTGATAAGCACTCTGTTAAGAACATAGCATGCTGTGTTGACAGCTTCTGCCCAAAAACTTCTTGGCAGCTTGCTCTCCTGCAGCAATGTCCTAGCTGTTTCTTGTAAGGACCTGTTCTTACGCTCTACAACTCCATTTTGCTGAGGTGTACGAGGTGCTGAGAACTCATGTGAGATTCCTCTTTCTTCACAATAAGTAATGAAGTCTTTTTGGAATTCCCCACCATGATCACTTCGAATACCTACAAGTCTTGTATCTAGTTTGTTCTCAAGCAACTTGATTAGCTTCTCAAATTCACTAAGAGCACAATCTTTAGTACGCAAAAATAATACCCAAGTGAATCTAGAATAATCATCAACAATAACAAAGGCATATTGTTTACCTCCAATACTCTTATAAGCTTCGGGACCAAAGAGATCCAAGTGAAGAAGCTCTAAAGGTTTAGAAGTAGATACCATTTTCTTTGCCTTATGTGGAGTCCTTGTTTGCTTTCCCAATTGACAAGCAGAACATGTCTCCATCTTGACATACTTAAGCTTTGGTAGTCCTCGAACAAGCTTCTTTGCTGACAGCTTGCTGAGATGATCCATATGAGCATGTCCAAGCCTTCTATGCCAAATTTCTGGATTATTATCCACAGCTGCTAAACAAACACCTGCCTCCTGTTCTTCAAAGTTCAAAACATATATATTTCCTTCTCGTTTTGCAACTAGAGGAGTTTTGTTAGCACCAACAAGTATAGTACATTCATTCTTACCAAAGTTAACAATATGACCATCATCAAATAACTGACTTATACTAAGCAAGTTATAAGTAAGACCTTTAACATATTGTACCTTGTTAATAGAAATGATACTATTACCTATAGTTCCTTTGCCAAGAATAGGAAGAGTTTTGCTATCACCAATTGTGACACGACCACCCTTCTTCATCTTCAAGCTTAGAAACTGAGATTTGTCTCCACTCATGTGCCTAGTGCATCCACTATCCAATATCCATTGATTTGGCTTTACCTTAGACACGAGACAAACCTACAAAACAAACACAAACAACTCAACGTTTTGGTACCCAAATTTTGTTGGGTCCAGCATTGTTAGTTGATAAAACATATAGAATATTAAGATCAGATTTCTTGATCCACATTTGGACCACTTTAGAACTCTTCTTCCATGTTCTGCTGGTCTTATCAGCATACTGTCTCGGAGCTGTCTTCTGTCTGTTTCTGTTGTCAGCATACTGTCTGTGAGCTGACTTCCTTCTCCAGCTTGCTGATTGAGTATTCTTCATTGGACAATTATTAGCAAGATGGCCCTTCTTTCCACATTTGTGACAAGTCACCCAAGGCATGGCATAATTGTATGGAATGCCATTTTTCCCTTCATATCTCATTGATGATGTGGATGTAGAAGCTGCACCAATGCCTCCTTTATCATGAGAACCTTTAGCTTGTTTCATTATAGATTTGAGACTTTCTTCTCCTTGAACAAACTTTCCCATGGCTTTCTGAAGATCTTTGACTTCTTGCTCCAATGATTTGATCTTTTCAGCTTGAATAGAGATTTCGGCTAAGCTTTGGGTTTTGCTTAACTCGAATGCCTCCAAGCTAGCATCCTTAGCTTTAAGATCTGCTCTTAGCGAGCTGAGTTCTTTCATGAGTGTATCATTCCTTCTTTGGATTTGCATGTTGTTCCCTTCAAGTTGTGAGATTTGTTCCTTGAGAGTAGCAATGATTCCACTGCTTGCCTTGGCACTCTTTTCATTCAAGAAATCACCTATGACTTTCTTCAAATGAACATTTTCTTTCTCGAGCTCATAGTTCTCATTCTTTAGATCAATGAGTTCCATAATTGATAGACAACTCTTATCCTGCATGGTTAGTTCACAAGATGTTGTATCAATTGAATGTAATTCAGAATTAATAGAATGTACCTCACTATTAGTCTCTGAATCTGAATCAGTTGTCTCTATTGAACCGTCGAGACCAACAAGAGCCAAGTTAACCATCTCATCACTTGAAACATCAGAAGCTGATTCATCTTCATCATCACTCCATGTGAGAAGTGCCCTTGATTTCTTTTTGTTCTTGTAATCAGCTTGCTGTTTAGACGGCTTAGACTTGTTTTTCAGCTTGTAGCAATCCCTTTTGAAATGTCCTTTCTTGCCACATTCAAAACATGCATCATCCTTTGGATCTTTCTTTGCACCAAAAGCTTTGCCCTTTTCTCGTTTCATTTTGTTTTTCTTTTCAATCATTCTCTTGATTTTTCTGGACATAAGAGCTAGATCCTCATCTGATTCTGTTTCCTCATCTGATTCCAGCCTGCTGGCAGTGGAGTGAAGTGCAAGATTCTTCATTTTCTCTGTTGGCAGCTTGCTGCTTTCTGAGCTGTTAGCTTCAATCTTAGCTTCAAATTGTTCCAACTCAGCAAATATAGCCAGGTGATCCATAGTATCAATGTTGAGAGCTGATTCTAATGCTGTGACCTTGGCACCATATTCGAATGGAACAGCATTTAGAATATTCATGTTGATTTCCGATTGAGGAATCTTTTTGCCAAGTCTTTCAAGACTGTTGAGAGTGACTTGGAATCTAGCTTGGCTTTCTCGAATGGATTCTCCCTTCTTGATAGCAAAGCTTCCAAATTCTTTCATAAGCTTTCCGAGCTTGACTTTCTTTAATGCCTTTGAGCCTTCGTGATATGTCTCCAATGCATCCCAAATTTCTTTTGCAGATTTGAGAGAAGAGACCTTGTCATATTCAGCTTGATTCAGCCCATTGATTAATGTACTCCTTGCTTTTCCATTGGCAGCAACCTTTGATAGCTCGTCCGCTGTGAGAACATCAACGTCCTTGACTTTGCCCTCGCTATCACGATATTCATAAGGACCTCTTTGCACAACTCTTTGCATTAGGGGATCTCTGGATAGATGAGCCTCCATTTGGCCTTTCCACCAATTGTAGTTGTCAGAACCCGTGAGGAGAGGAGCTCTAAAATCGGACTTTCCCTGAAAGTTATCAGCCATATCGATCGATACTATTCCTGTTACAGAAGTATTAGTACAAACACAGCTCTGATACCAATTGAAATTAGACACCTAGAGGGGGGGTGAATAGGTGTTTTGGCTAATATACCCGATTTTTATAAGTTACCGAATAATTAATCTGTCAATGACAGCCTGCTGTTAATTTTCAGAGTAAACTGTTAGCCTGCTAATAAGATAAATGCAATGCAGATAATGTAAAGCAGTATGCTAGCAACACCAAGAATTTTAGCCAGGTTCGACCCCTAACCCTAATGGTCTACGTCCTGGTCCCCTACCAACTGGTAAGAGATTATATTATTAATCAATAATATCAACGATTACAAGATTCAATAATATAACTCCCTTTCTCCCTTGTTCCTGTTATCAGCCTGCTGAAACCCCTGAACCACGAACCAAAAGCTCTCCAAGACCTATACTTCCCAAGTATACTCTTCTAGCTAACTAGTCCCCTTGTTCCCTTGTTTCACAAGCTCGATACACAGCAACAAAACATTACACCTTGAACAATATAATGAATAAGTGTAATACAACCGAAACTATGAACTCTCAATATAGATATATATACGAATATAAGTACTAGAGCTCAACAAACGATTTAGCAATGTAAAGAGTTGTATTTCAGAAAGCTTGGTGTGTTCTCCTTATTCTCTACCGAAAATGAAAGCACACACAAATTTATATACATCATACCAACGGTCATACTCCAACAAATTTCCCAACGATCTTGGTAACAACCTCACGTTTAAATTTGAATTGAATGATGAACGTTTGGATGATATATGTTTACTGAGTAAAAGATAAAACATGTTTGAAAGCATCTCAGTAAGACATTAAAAAAATTAAAAACCCGTTTGAAACTAAATAGGAGTTTGTTAAAGATAAGATTCTTTGAGATAAAATCTCCTATTTGTTAGGAAAACGTTTTTGAACAAAACTCTTTATAAAACTGAGCTCTAATATTTATATAAGATATATACAAATATTAGAATCCTTACAAAGTCGTTTCCTATTAAATCTCCTTGAAAATAGGACTTGATCTTTATCCGATAAGCATCCTGTCAGTACGCTGTGAGCTTGCTGATAGTCTGTCAATATTCCTGTAAGCTTGCTGACAGAACAATGATAACTTCAAAAGACATTAGTTGTTAGCACAGTTATAATCTCGTTCTCAGCTAGCTACCAGAGTTATAATCTCGTTCTCAGCTAGCTACCAGAGTACAGTTTTATGTTATCAAGTTGCTGTTAGTGTGATCATCAAAATCTCGAGAGTATCATAGACTTGTTAACTTGGCCCAATGATAAGCTCTGTACTTGATAGCAACTTCTAGGCAAGCGAGGCTAATTCTAGAGTTTTTATAGATTAAATCATTCCTGGCCAACCAAATGGACCAGAACACAGATGCCAAACAGATGTCCGAAATTGGGCTTCGATTTTTTGCTCTTACACTTGCAAAACATTGAGAAATTGAGTGGAATTCCGAGAAGGAAGGGAGCAAGAAATTAGTCCAATTTTTGAAAACTGACCAGCTGAAAGTTGCCAAAGGACAATCAAAGAAAAGATGCTCTTGAGTTTCTACGCTCTGTGAGCACCACTGGCAAGTGGCATCTCTAATGATTGATCTCTTTTCCAGGAGGGCTAGAGTGGGGAGTCTTTGATGTTCACTTTGCCAGAGAAAAAGTCTAATTCGATGAGGGATTTTAATACTCCACAGAGTAGTCCATCTGTTATTTGTTTGGTGGGAAATATCAGAGAGTGAATATGCTAATGCCGACGAAAAGATACCATTGTTATTCTTCCACTTGATAACATCTGGCTTCTCCGTTAGTTGCAATTGTGCTATGATGTCAGAGAGTGTGTTGAGATCTAACGCATTTTCAACCGTAGGCATGATTCTCCACAAGCTATTCCAATTTCCTGTTCTCCATGCTATTTTCATGTTACTGATTGAAATGCTTTGATCTTTCACTTTGAGGAACAATAAAGGAAACTGATCTCTCAGAATACCTGAGCTGTGCCAATTATCTAACCAGAAATCTATTTGTCTGCCATTTCCAACACACCATACAAAGTTGTATGGAGAACAGCAGTTGGTATAGCAAGCCTCGGAAATATTAACTATGCTCTTCATGATATTGGACATTGATCTGTAAAGGTGCTGTTGCTCAGATCGCCTCAAAAGGTTAAGACAATCGGGTCCATATTTGCCTATTAACACTTGTCTCCACAGACTATCCTTATCCTTTTGAAATTTCCACCACCACTTTGACAAGAGTGCATCATTTTTCCGTATTAGAGAACCTAATCCCAGCCCTCCATTGGGTTTGGAAGCACAAATTGTTGACCATTTAATCATGTGCATTTTCTTGACAGGATTATCAGAAGAATCAAGCTCCTTCCAGAAAAACCTACGACGAATCTGATCAATGGATGACAGCACCCCCTTTGGAGCTTTAAGAGAACTGAGCCAGTGTGTAGGGAGGGAATTCAGTACTGACTTAATTAGCACTGTCCTCCCTGCTTTATTTAGAACATGAGCTTTCCATAGACTTAGTCTAGTTTTGACCTTGGTAAGAATAGGTTTCCAGAATGACTTGCGATTTGAAGAGGAACCAACTTGATAGCCAACATATGTAAAGGGCCATGAACTGCATTTACAACCTAGAAGTTCTGCACATCTAACTGCTGTCTCATTAGATGGGTTGAGGGAATATAGAGTACTCTTGTGGAAGTTGATCTTAAGCCCTGTCAACATCCGAAACAATAGTAATATTATTTTGATACCTTTATCAGATATTAATGATCTCTCAAAAATGAGAACAGTGTCATCTGCGTATTGCACATGAGATATGAGAGGACCGTTTCCCAGCTGTAGACCTTTAAAGAAGCCCAGGTCTTGAGCTTTTACTAACAGAAGGTGAAGGAATTCTCCAACCAGGTTGAATAGAAGAGGAGATAACGGATCTCCTTGACGCAGCCCTCTGGACATACCAAATTCTTTGGTTGGGCTCCCGTTAATCAGAACTGACATTCGAGTGCTTTCCAATATTGTCTTGATCCACATTTTCCATCTGTCCCCAAAACCAAACGAATCCATCAAAGAGAAGAGAAAATGCCAATTGACTGAATCGAAAGCCTTTTCGAAATCCAATTTAAGAATGAAGCCATCTGTTCTTTTTGTTCTGATGCTGTGAACTACTTCTTCCACTATGAGATAGCTGTCCATCATATGCCTATTTCTAACAAATCCTGCTTGAACATTTGAAATCAAATCTGGAAGACACTTACTAAGTCTTGAGGAAAGAGTTTTTAAAAGAATTTTCAAGGAACAATTGATTAAACTAATTGGACGAAAGTCTGTTGGGGCCTGAGGGTGCTCTTTTTTGGGGATAAGACAGATGAACGATGAGTTTAGGCCAGGAGGAAACCTGCCTAGATTTCTCTTAATCCGATATTGCACTATTTGGTGGAAATATCTGGAATTACAATCTCCTTTTAAGTCCCAATTAATTTTCGCTTTCTGTTTGAGCATTTGAAGCTCTTCCATATATGCTTCTTGCAAGAGATGAGAGATTTTCTTCTTCTCTTCCTCCTCTCCTACTATAGGCGCTAAAGCATCTCGTTTTGCCTCGAGAGACTTGATAGAGCTAGCAGAGTTACCATTAACCTGGAACCATTCTTTGATAGATAGCCTAAGGGATCTAAGCTTACCATGTAAGGAGAGATTGGAATTGTTCAACAGATCCCAATGCGAGAAGATAAAATTTGTGAAGTCTTCTCTATCGAGCCAAACATTATAAACTTTATACGGTTTGCTTCCCCAATTAATTGAAGATTGACTTAACAAGATGGCTGCATGATCTGAAGACTTTCTACCTTTCGATTCCAATGACCAAGTTCCAGATTCTCTCCAAAGAGAACAGATTAGCGCCCTGTCCAAGCGACTGCATCTGCCTTGAGGGCCAAACCAGGTGAATTCGCCCTTAATCATGGGGACGTCCCACATATTTGTGTTATCTAAGAAGGCTTTCAATTCATCTGTATCTGATTCTCTATAATGACAATTGATTCTGTCATCTGGGCTAAGAATACAGTTAAAATCTCCAATTATGCATGTTGGTACAGTGTTGCATATATTCATGATATTGGATAAGTCTTGCCATACTTTCAATCTTACCCTTTTCTTATGAGGCATGTAAAGATTGATACAAGAGAACAATTGTGAACGATAAACTCCTTTGAACCAAATCCAGTTTTGTTCACAAGAGTAATCTTGGCAACTAATCAAGGTAGAGTCCCATGAGAGAGCTACACCTCCCGACAAACCTTCAGATTTTACGGTAATCCAATCATGGAATTTGTTGTCCCAGATAGAATCTTGTAGGGCTGTTGTCCAATCCTCACACTTAGTCTCTTGTAAGCAGAGAATATCTGCTTGAGTTGCACTGAGTAATTCTCTCACTTTCTTTCTAGATACGGCATTATTAATGCCTCTACAGTTCCAACTTAGTAATTTGACTCTATCCATAAACAACAAAATTATACCTGGCCCATGGAGCTAGATTCCATGACTATCTGTTGAATTTTCTCGTAAGCCTGCTGCTTGTCTTCTTGCAGAATTAACCCCATAAGTTCAGCTGA
This sequence comes from Daucus carota subsp. sativus, assembly GCF_001625215.2. Taxonomy (NCBI): domain Eukaryota; kingdom Viridiplantae; phylum Streptophyta; class Magnoliopsida; order Apiales; family Apiaceae; genus Daucus; species Daucus carota. The sequence continues at coordinate 29,016,963 of NC_030383.2, forward strand.
TTCCAAGATTTGATGAGCTAAATCCTTCCCATTTTCTATAATTTGTTTCCCCTTTGACTCTGCACGTTTTGTTGTAGTCCTTCTCTTAGCCTGGGGCCTGTCACCATTTTGAGTCATTCTGTTGTTTTGAGGAGGTCTGGTTTTAGCAGGTCGTTTCATTTTCTTTCGGGAACATTTGAAGTCAAATGCATTTCTCAGCTTTATGATTTTCTTAGGTCTGCCTCGCTTTTTGCCTAAGTTCAACTTTTCGAAATTCTCCGCAACTTCCTCCTCCTCTTGCCATCTGTTTTCAAAGAAGTATATTTTGTCCCCGCGTGGTGAATTCATTGCCGCTTCCACATATGCTTTCTCTAGGAGGTCTGAGAATAGGCCGGAGCCTTGACTGATATCGGAAGAGGAGGTATTAATATTGCCCCTAACATGCCATTTGTCATTGGAAAAATCCGATATTTCTTCTGCTGAAGTCACTTCCTCTACTGGTTGGCATGGAAGTGCACCAATTGTGCTACTATCATGTCTGCTCTCTAAAACGTCTTTTCCTGTGGAGTTTTCCTGCACTTTTAACTCCCCAGATGTATTACTAGCAGAGAGGTTATGAAATGAAGAGGGAGGTTGTGACAGAGTAGCGGATCTACCCTCATTCCACCCGTATGTCAAATCTGTCTCTTTGATTCTAATCCAATATCCCTTCCCATCAATCATGACTTTAAGAGTTTCATCTATTGGAATCACTTTATGAGTCATGATACAAATTCTACCATTGAGATGTGTAGGGATGTCCATGTGGCTAGGGAAATCCGTAACCAAGGTTCCCCAGTCTCCTAAGATAGCTTCCCATGCACTTCGATTCCATACTGACAGCGGCAGACCATCACAGAGAATCCAGGTAGTGCGTGGGACTATTAAATCTGAGTCTTCTACCTCTGCCAAGGTGGAAAACAAATCCAGAATCCCGCTAGCGGCTAATCTTTTGTCCCCATCAGAGCTAAATGTGAGTAGAAATTTTCTAGGAGAAAGTCGTCGAATCGATACCTGATTGTAACCCCTAAGAATGCATTTCTCGCGCATAGTGTCTTCTCCTATAGGTTCCTCTGTGAGTCCAATGAAACTACGACTGAGCATCTCCTGGCAAGAGGGTTGTATTGTGCATTGGATTGTTCTGAAATTTGGTTGTTGAACTAAATCCTCCCTGTTTTCCGAGTGTGCATTCTCCGCTTGCTTCTTGGTTTTGTGTTTATGTGGAAATTTCGGTTGACTTGCTTGCTTTATGTTTTTGTTAACATAATCCTTGTTGCTGGATTGTGCAGCCAAGGTTAGCCTAATTTGTTTACATGCTAACCAAATTCCATTACAAGATGCAATCAATTGATTTGCTGCCTGGATGTTTGGGACCACCTTATTGAATCTGTTGCGTTGCCTGGGTAATATGATATCCTTGATCTGACGATTTTTATTGAGGGCTATCCAAATATTACGCTGATCAATAACATCTGGAAGGTTACTAATAAGAACCGATGTACAGCCCGCTTTGGAAATCTTGCTCTTGATAGGGTCATTTGTACTGCTTTGTACCTTTATAGATTGAGTAGACGGTTTCGATTCCTCTATTCCCTGCTTTCTGCCCAATCGTGGTGCCGAGGCTTTGATTTCCTGTGGTGTATGTAGTAGTGCTTGGACATAGGATTTTGTTCCTTCTTGCTTGCTGTTCAACTGGTCAGGTTCTTCTTGTGGAAGGTAAACTCTTTTCCTTGTAACTGGGTGTCTTGCTACCTGATACCATTTACCATCCTTGTGTGGATTCCGGCCAATCTCCGATGGCACGTTGACAAATTTGAATTTGAAATTTGAAAAGTCTCTCTCCTCTTGTCTCTCTCTCTCCTCATGGTGTTTATTCTTCAAGTTTTTGTGTCGTATGTTTATATCCTTATATATATAGCAATAGTAATATAAAATGAGCCGATGAAAAATTAAAATCAGGAATAATAGTAATTAGATTCTAAAAATTCAATAAATCATGAATATGAAATCAATGACTTCAAACAATTCACCCTCTCTCATAAGATAAAGTGTAATTGAGTGATATGACGCATCATCTTTCGCTATTAAACTTTCAATGGACTAGCTCAGTCTAAGATCTTTCTTAAATTTATCTTCAAAAATTTTAATAACTTTATCTTATTACAATTTTCGAGATAAATAAATAGAGGAGAAAACTTAATTTTCAATGATTGTCCTCTATATATAATGCATCATTTTATATTATTATTACTCCCTCCGTCCTTCTCATTAGTTTACAAATTTTCTCTAGTGCTTAGCATGTATTTAAGATTCTTATAAAACATAGTTTCATAACTTATTTTTGTGTGTAAAAATTCAAACGCTGAATTTTCATTCGGAAGAAAAAAATAAAGTTATATATGAAACTACATCTTTTAAAAGCTATATAATGCGTGTAAAATTCTTATCATCCAAGGTAAGCGACCTTGAAGACATAAAAAGTACTACATATAAAAATACAAACATATATCAAATCATCAAAATATTACCGACTACCACTATATTTTAATAATGATACACATAAAATGTAATGCTAATAATCAAATCTTAACCTAACTTCAGTGACAAAAAAAAGAGCTAAATCTAACACTAGTGAGTAAAATAAAAAAATTATAGTTCAGTGGTTAGTTTCTAAAAACGCAATAAGTTTAGTGACAAAAAAATTATCATAATTCTGGTAATCAAATCCAAACCTAAGTTGGTGGCTAAAAATAAAACCAAACCTAACATAAGTGACTAAAAGAATAAAAAAATTAGTTGGGTGGTAAGTTTCTAAAAACACTATAAGTTGAGTGGCAAAAAATTCTATTTTCCCTTCTAGAAACTCTCACATACTTCTATCATTTTAATAGTCAAAAATATATTATTTATTTTTAACACCCAAGGTGGTGGCATGAAAATAGGAGAACAAATAGAAACAACCCAGACTAGTTCAAACTACTAACACTCATCCACTAACTCCTACAAACCCTCAACTACATCTGCCTTATTCTTGCTCCTAGTACATGCTAATTAACATCAAGGTTCAAACATTAAATTCAAAAACACATAAACCAAATACTTAAATAACAACTAAATTTAAAATTATTTCAACATTTCATTATTAGTGTGTATTGATAGAGTGTATACTTTTGTGATTTTTTGAATTTTTTTCTTGTGAGAAAAAACGCATACTTAAGTTTGTTCTTCAAAAATAAATTCACACAATCATAATGGAAATTAACTTTGTATGCTTTCCTTAAATTAAGTGTCAAAAATGATCAAAGGAGCATATGTAATGGGATGGAAGGAGTACTGAAAATAATAAATAATTTATCCCTAAATTAAGGTGAGTAGTATTTTTTGTAGTAGAAAGAAAAAAGTTCATAACAAAACATTTTAAAACTTTTTATATTATTTTATATCATTAAAATACTTATATTCTAAAATCCTGTATGGTTGTATCGTTCAAGAAATAATTTTCAAAATTGTTATGTATAGCATAGAGGAGACACCTAAGAGAGTTTATTTGACTATTACAATACGATACATGATATAATTAATATTTTTTTTTAATTTCTATTAGCATCACATAAATCCCTTAATCTTAACATCTTAATATATATGTAAAGTTGTACAGTTGAAATATTGCTTTGTTTAACTTATTATTTTCATTCAAAATAACCAACATTCCACAAAGTTTGAATATTTCAAAAGTTAGGAAAAAGAAAACCTAGTATGCTCAATGTTGATGGTTAATGGTAGAAAACTAGTGGCCCAGCCTTAATCTGAAACTTTGAATGATGACCTAACTTCAAAAGCAAGAGGGATCTCATGGAGGGTTGTTGTAGTTGACGGAGAACATCCAATTTTATTTCATGTAGTGTGTACTACAACACCAACCTCGAGCACAGGCTGCTCACTCAGGTTATTTGCTAAAGCACACCCACTAGCCAAACCTCTAATAAAGGGCGGGTGAGAAAAGTTGAGTTTTGCACGATCATCATGTATCATACCAGCCATCCTATCATATGATAAAGCTACTTCAACATCTAATTCATAGGTACAATTACACATCCTTTTATTTCCTTTTTTACAATTTTGGCACTCCACCTACCTAAAAGCACTCTGTGCACGCCTCTGTACATCACTTAAAAGGGGGAATTACCAAGATGTTTGCCCAAAGTTTTTTCAAATAAGCTTATAACGTACATAAGATAAAATGTTAGAATTTATATTTTTTGCTAATATATTGAACCACTGATGGTTCTCCAACCTCACGCAGAAAGTACAGAAGTGTGCAGATAGTGCCTTTAGGCAGGTGGAGTGCCAAAATTGAAAATAACAAAAGAATTGAAAGGATTTTTAATTGTACCTATGATTGAGATGTTGAAGTAGCCTTATCATATGATAGAATGACTGGTATCATACATGATGATTGTGCCAAACTCAATTTTTCTTACCGGTGGCATATTAGAGGTTTGGCCCATGGGTGTGCTTTAGCAAATAACCTCGGTGAGCAACGTATGCTGGAGGTTGGTGTTGTAGTACAGACTACTTGAAATAAAATTGGATGTTCTCGGTCAACTACAACAACCCTCGGTGAGATCCCTCTTGCTTTTGAAGTTAGGTCACCATTCAACTTTGAGATACTAATGAGTGGAGAATACTAATGATGTCAAACATCAAATGATGAGCAGCTTCCTTGTTAGATCTTAACGTTCATTGAATCAGTATTTGTAGCATCAAATATCCTTTACTAGCAATATACACTTCTATATTTCAAATCCACATGAAGGAAAGCAACACGAGAGAGTATGATATTAATCACAACAATAATCAAAATAACTAAAACGAATGAATATAATCCAAAAATAGTCTTCATTACATATAAACATAAATTTAGTCTTTTCCGCCAAAACACATACACAAGCTAGGGGCAAACCTAAGCCAAAATAACCAACATCCCACAAAGTTTGAATATTTCAAAAGTTAGGAAAAAGAAAGCCTAGTAAGCTCAATGTTGATGGTTAATGGTAGAAAACTAGTGGATCAGACTTAATACCAAATAAAAATTGTTAAAAACCTCCTTGCTCTTCAATAATTAACTCCATAACATATCAGATATAATTCTTCAAGAACACAAAAGTCGTTTAGTGGCACATTTGTCAAATTATGTGGTTTCGCATGAGTGTTTGCATCTAGGAGTGTAGAATCTGAAACTTTAAATGGTGACCTAACTTCAAAAGCAAGAGGGATCTCATCGAGGGTTGTTGTAGTTGACCGAGAACTTCCAATTTTATTTCATGTAGTGTGTACTACAACACCAACCTCGAGCACAGGGTGCTCAACCGGGTTATTTACTAAAGCACACCCACTAGCCAAACCTCTAATAAGCGACGCGTAAGAAAAGTTGAGTTTGGCACGATCATCTTATATGATACCAGCCATCCTATCATATGATAAGGCTACTTAAACATCTGAATCATAAGTACAATTACAAATTCTTTTAATTCCTTTTTTTTTCAACTTTGGCACTCCTCCTACCTAAAGGCACTCTTTGCACACCTCCGTACTTTCTGCTTGTGTTTGGAGAACCATCCGTATAGTTCAACATATTAGCAAAAAATATGAGATTCTAACATTTTATCTAATGTACGTTATAAGTTTTTTGAAAAAACTTCCTCCAAACATCTTGGCAATTCCCCCCTTTTAAGTATAGTAATATTTAGCAATAAATACATCGATTTGAGTAATTAAAATACTCAAAACATATATACTTTATTAGTCACCGTGGTAATATACTCATATATATATATATATACTTTATTAGTCAACCTGATAATATAACTATACTTAAAACGGGGAATTACGAAGATGTTTGCCAAAACTTTTTTCAAACAAGCTTATGACGTACATTTGATAAAATGTTAGAATCTCATATGTTTTTCTAATATGTTGAACCACGGATGGCTCTCCAACCTCAGGCGGAAAGTATAGAGATGTGCAGAGAGTGCCTTTAGGCAGGTGGAGTGCAAAATTTTTTTTTTTAAAAAAAGGAATTGAAAGGATTTGTAATTGTACCTATGATTTAGATGTTGCAGTAGCCTTATCATATGATAGGATGGCTCGTATCATACATGATGATTGTGCCAAACTCAACTTTTCTCACCCGCCCCTTATTAGAGGTTTGGCTAGTGGGTGTGCTTTAGCAAATAACCCCGGTGAGCCGCGTGTGCTCGAGGTTCGTGTTGTATTATAGACTACATGAAATAAAATTGGAAGTTCTCTGTCAACTACAACAACCCTCGATGAGATCTCTCTTGTTTTTGAAGTTAGTTCACCATTCAAAGTTTCAGATTCTACACTCCTAGATGCAAACACTCTTGCGAAACCCCAAAATTTGACAAATGTGCCACTAAACGACTTTGGTGTTATTTTACAATTATGTGATATGTCGTGGAGTTAAATTTTAATAGCAACAAGTCTTTTAAGTCATCTTATTTGATATTAAGGCTAAACCACTAGTTGTATACCGTTAACAATCGATATTGAACACACTAGATTATCTTGTTCCGAACTTTAAAAATTATGGAATGTTGGTCATTTTGGTTTATGTTTACAACTAGTTTGTGTATGTGTTTTGTTAGACAAGACTAATTTTATGTTTGAATCTAATGAAGACTATTTTTGAATTATATTCATTTCTTTATTTTATTATGATTATTGTCATTGTTAATGTTATACTCTTGTATGTTGCTTTTTTCATGGGGAGTTTAAATCTGGAAAAGTATATTGCTATTAGAGGATATTTGATGTTACAAATATTTATTTGATGAGCCTCACCATCTTACAAGAAAGTTGATCATGATTTGATGATTCACGTATTTGTATTCTAGACTCATGAGTATATGAAAGATGGTGAGGATTTACTGTTCCATTAGCATCTCAAGTTGGTTAGTATTACAATAAGTAGCACATTTCCATAAGGGATATATATCTATATATAGGTGCAACATATGAACCTAAAAAAATTATGTTATAAAATTGCTTTTAAGTTTTTTATAATTAAAAAAGTTATTTAAAACTCAAAAAATTTTAATGAATTTATTTAAACTATTCTTATTATAGTTTTAAAGATTTAATAAACAAGACACCAATTATATAAGTCACTAATTACCTAATTGACCATTTTTCATATTAGATAGTATTAACACTTATATGGGGGGTGTGTGTGTGGGTGTGTGTGTGTGTGTATGCCTTTCAATCTTGTTTTGCTTTTGAATAACTTGAAACCAAAACTCCAAACCTAAAACAAACCCATTAAGGTTTTAGTTAATAAAAAAAAAATTAAAGATCTTATACAAAATAGCTCCTTCAAATAAATACCAATGAGTAGATATATATGTTCTTAGGTAATCTAAATTTGTTTAACATTTGTTTCCAAATGAATTTATGAGCATAAAGCTGTAAAAATCACCATGTTCATGTTCAAGCTCCACAACAGATGCTAAGACTCGGAAACAAATGTTGAAGGAAGAGCCTTGTATAAGCTCGGAAAACACCGACAGAGAAGATGTTGCCATTACTAGACTAGTATATCCACGTTTGAGGTTAAATGTTGTTAGGTCCAGATACGATTGTAGAAGGGGGGGGTTGAATACAATCGTCACAAAATAATCGCGGCGGAATAATCTGATCGGAGTTTAACTTGTTAATCAGATTTAAATTAATTAATATAACAATTTTTAAGTCGTTATATAATTAATATGGTTCGTTTTAATGTTCACTAAATTTCGTAGAATAAATTCGACAGGATGTATTCTAGTTTAGTGAATAAAACAACCGAGTGATCAAAGCACAGAAAACTGTGGATATAACGAATAGCAAGTTACAAACAACTTGAAAGTTTACAAAGCTTTGAACAACAACTAATGAAGAGGTTGAAGCCATATTTATAGGCAACACCTTGAACTTGTATGACAAACTTGGTATGACCATGCTACAAAGATCAGAATGACAATGTGAGCTAATGTCATACTGAAATAGAAATCGGTATGACATAACATGACATTGTCATGCTGCAATTGGAATCGGTATGACAATGTCAGCTAATGTCATACTACAAATTTCGGTATGACAATTCATAGCATGACATATGACTTGGAGGTTAAGTTTGATTCAGTATGACAATGCAAGGTAATGTCATACCACTTTGCTTCGGTATGACATACCATCACATTGTCATGCTAATCCAAATCGGTATGACAAAGTGTAACATTGTCATGCTACACAATTCGGTATGACATTGTGCAAGTCATGCTGCTAGACACGGTATGACAAACCAGGTGCGGTATGACAATCTATATGATTGTCATACCGTGCCCAAAATCAGTTTATAAAAAGATTTTCTTTAATATAATTAATTCAATAATTATTCACTTAATTATATTAATCATATAAATTCATAAATTAAATTAATTCAAGTGTGAATCAATTTAATAAATAAATTACATAACTTATATAATTAATTTGAGATGTGAATAAATTAAAAGAATAATTATATTGAGCATAGTCTTCAGCAGCAGGTCTTCTGACTTCCTTTAAAAGATTTGATTCAATGTCTTGATTGAACGACCACCTATCGTTGATGCAGAATATTTAATCTGAGCAGCTGACACACAAATGTACTGTCTGGTTCATCTGTATCTAGCTGAATCAAATATTCTTTATCAATTAAACATTTGAGAAGTGGCTTGTTCGTCGAGTCTTTGTCTTCGTAGTTCATCTTCATAAGTAGAAATAGTTTGGAATCTTCTGAATAAATAAAGTATTAAAACTTTATACCTTCTGGACTTCTGGACGTGCTACAAAATATTATTTGTACACTGAGGCTTGAACATATTAATGAACTTCTATCAGTGGTGTGCAGCAGCATCCTGAAATTCTTCAGACATATGATTTTAATAAATCACTTGACGTTCTTCGTACAGATTCCTTCAGTAGAGCTTGCTAATTTACTTTCTTTCTTATCAGAGTTGAGTTAATACTCTTAAATACAAATAGGCTTAACATATGCCTTTCAATCTCCCCCTATTTGTTTGTTAACATAACATGCAAATTATCGAGAGGATAACTCAACTAACTGATAAGACAAAGGATTAAACATGAATTGTAAATAGCAAAAAGTTTCTGGTATTTCATTAAACATTCACCAGAATTCAAACAAGTACATTAGATTACATAAGGATGTTCTTACTGAACATATATCACAAATTCCTTAACAAATCTAAAGATCAACTTCTCCTTCTTCGATATCAGAATCGTGAAGAATAGGAGTTGACGGTTCTTCTCTGGATGGCACTTCTGATGTAGTGGACTCACCACGCTTCTTACGTTCTCTTGCCAGAGCCAGTTGATGTAACACTTCCATCTCTACAGGGTCTTCTTGGAAGTCCGATGGCTGAGCCTTTGTAACATTCTTCATCCTCCGGAAGTATTGAGAAATATTCCTTTGGGTGCAGTAGGCTAGAATCACATCATCAGCATCAGACTTAGCTTTAGAAGCGAAGCCCTTGGTTCGAAGTAGAGTGGATGCTAGAGCCAGTCGCTTAGCAGGATACTTAGGTAAAGCCTCTTCATTCAGATAGACAGTGCTTAAGAGCTCCTTGTGAACAAACTTTATACAATATGGATTCTTAACAACCTGTGGACTATTAAAGACAGCACATTCCAACAGTTTGTCACGAAGGAGTTCGTTCAGGTTGGAGCATCGCTTTACCTTATTGCGAAGTACCCAGAGCTCAGACACAGAGAATGATTTAAGAAATTCAACAGATAATCTGAATGAACCATTTCTCCGTGTATATACAATCAGCTCCCACTGTTCTAGCAAGTTATTGACTCCCACAGTCAAATAATCAATTTCTAAAGCGAGGGCATGCATAAAGATATCCTCGTCAGGGTTTACCTCTCGAAGATCGTAGATCAGAGATAAAAACTTTCTGTCATTGAAAGACTCCCTTTGAGGTCCATTGAAAATCCTCTTTGCTATGTCCCAGCTTTTTCCAACTTTCCTTTTTATATCAAGATTCTTCTGCTTGCACGCAGCATCATAGATTTTCTGCTTCTCTATCTTGATTTGCTCTTCAGTTATCAACTTGTCCTCTAGAAGTTTCTGGTAATCACGAAGCTTACGCTTCCTAGCTTCATTCTCAGCTTTAAACTTCCGGACATTCTCTTCATGTTCAGGGTCAACAGGTTCTTCATCCTGAAACAGATAGCTCTCCTCAAATTTGCCTTCTTCCTCTGCTTGACGGTAGGTAGCATCGAAGATGTCATCATCATCCATGTCTTGTGGAAAATCATCATAATTATCAGAATTAAAGACATCCTCAGATTGATGTGTCGGCTCTTTGCCTTTAGACATTCCAGAATTGTCAGGAGCAGATTCAGAAGTATTCCCTTTGTTACTTTGATTCGAACTATTGCCCCTGTCACCTTTGTCTCCATCTCCTCCTCTATCTCTTCTATTCTCCCCCTTAGTTGAGGGATCCTCTCTGGAGGTATCAGCATCTGACTTTGAGTTCCTGAGGAGTTGATCAAGTTTACTGTCGATATCATCAAATCTTGACATATAAAGAGCATGGTTAGATCTCATCTCGACAGCCAACTCATGTATTTCTTCTTTAAGCTCATCCCTGGAAGAACTGGATGGCCTTTCATCTGCTTTCCTTTCTAGGGTCACCAACTGTGCACCCTTTAGTTTCTCATTTTCTGCAATCATTCGGGCTAATTCAGCTTTCAGCTTAGCCATTTGTTCCTCCAACAGAGCTGTGTTAGTGTGTGCACTCACCTCACGTACACTCAAAGCTGTTTCACTAGCCTCACGTGCATGTGTATCGCTCGGTGTTTGCCTTTCTTCACTCATAGTATTCACTCTTCCAGCTGTACCTGTGTAAACTACCAATGTCCCCTGAGATGGGTTCAAAGGTAGTGGAGGAACAAATTGTCCTCCGAATGCCTGCGAGGGCAGATTTACTTGCACGCTGCCAAGTTCCTCCTGATCATAAAGTAAAGTGTGATCAGTAAAGTTTTCATACATATTAATTGGATTTTGAAAATCTGTGCAATCAGTAAACATAGTAACCTGTGTATCTGTTTGGTCTTGCACTAGCGTGAGTGCTAGCGCAGTGCTTGACTCTGTACAGGGTACCGTGGCAGGACGGTCAACTTCAATGGCATCATTCTGTTGAGAGAATGAGTCCAGAGACTGTTTCATTGCCTGTTCCAAGTCCAAGCCTTTTTGGGAAGGCAAGGATGAGGCTGCAGATGTCTCCAGGGCTTCCAACCTTGGCTTCTTTATGGAAGACAGAGCTGCGGGTTGACTCAATAAACTACTCGAACTCCGTTTCCTCGCAACTTTACGAACAGGTTGCATTGAAGTGTTGGTTGATGTGTTTGGAGAAACGAATATTTGTTGAAGAGAATCTTCAGCTAGGTTATGAACCTGTGTGTTGTCAGGTTCATTGCTGGTAGGCTGGAAAACAAACTCAAGGTCACAAACATAATCTGACATATCAATATTAAAGTTAGAAGAGAAGTCAGAAAGTACCTGAGCTACCTGTAGGTCCTTTCGAAAGGACTGCAACTCTGGATTTGAGGTAGAGTCAGCAGGTAGTGGTTGTGAGGTTGATTGTGTTTGTGGGTAAAAGTGGGTGTGTTGTTGTTGCGGTAGTGGTTCAGATGAAGACGGTTGGGTTTCGAAGAAGTTTTATTCCTGACGTTCGTCTTCAACTGTGTGTGTTTGATGTAGAGGGGAATGATGTGGTGATTGGTGTGGTGACTGATGTGGAGATTGATGTGGTGATTGGTGGGGTTCAGGTTGTTGGTGTTCTGGTTGTAGTTGAGGTTGTTGCTGTTGCTGTTCCTGAGCCACTTGAAACTGATGCAGTTGTTGTTGAGCATTGAACTGTTCCAACAAGTATGGAGTTACGACCAGGGGTATATTTTCATGCTTTCTCTTGTTGGTCAGAGATTTCATCAGTTTGGTACAGACACGGAGAGTTGGTGCAATTGGAGAATTGAAATAAGAGTTCTTCTCCGCGTCTGTCATCTTATCATTCAGAAAGAGCATTAAGAACCGAGGGAAAAAGCACACCACTTTGGGATTCTGTGCAACTGATCGGCTGCTGAGTGGTCCCAACTTCTTTAAAATCGACTGAAGAAGCAACTTGCCAAAGTTGATTCGTCGATTGTAAACAATACAGAATCCAATGATCTGAAGAAGCGAAGATATGATGTTGTAGTTGCTTCGAGTGGTAGGTGAAAAGAATTTTGCCAGCGTGTCGAAGAACAAATCCCACTCAGGTTTAAGATTCCCTTTCAGCATTCTCGGTAGATGAATCTCTCCTTGATAGTGAATGGTCTGAAAGAACTGGATAATCTCAGCATCTGTAGGAATCTCAGCAAAGTTGTCGCGTGGAAATCCAAGAATCCTATTTACATCATCCACAGATATAGTGATACTTCGTCCACCACCAATATTTCCCGAGACTCTGAAGCTTTCCAGCAATGTAGTGTTGATGGCAGAGGAGTAAAAGTCCTGGAGTGGTCGAATCTGTAAATCAGCATGAGCGGTGATCGCCGTGCTGACTAAACTTTGACTATTCAGGAATCTCACCCACGGTCGGAATCTCACTAAACTGATATCAGGGTCCAAGTACCCATTGTAGTTTGTCTCCCCGATTACAAATTGGCCAGCCATTTTTTATAATTAAGAATTGAATTAAGCGAGAATTTTTCAAATAAAAGGTTAATTCTCAAATATCCCGCAAATTTCAATTAATAATTAATTAACAATTAACCAATTAATTAATAATTCGAATTAAAAGATTAAACTCGAATTAAAAATTAATTAAATTGTAAATGACCAATATTAAGTCCAACAAAGTCCCAAAAACTCCAATTAGCCAAACGAGCCCTTAATTTTATCAAGAACCCCCAAAATTCGAACACAATCTTAGGGTTTCAAACTCAGTCGACTCGAAATAGGTGAAAATCGATCAATACTGATAATGCACAGTCACAAAATCACGGAATCGGCACTAAATCGTTCAAACTCGCTCAGAAACGGGCAACTCGGTCGAACTCAGTGACTCGGTCGAACTCAGTAGGATCAAAACAAAATCGGGCAAAGTAACAGCTTGGAAATCGAAGAATTAGTAACCAGCAAGCAAAATCGTGCTTGAAATCGAGTAACCAGCAAGTTTTTATGGAAGAAACTTGAAAACCGAGTGGAGTTAGGTGCGTGTATGTGTGTGTATCGACTGGGGAAGATGAAGTGGCTAGTATGACAAAGTCTGTTTATGTCATACGGATTTAAAACTTCGGTATGACAATCTAATGGATTGTCATACCGAGGTTTTGAACGGGGTTGGTGAAAGAGTTTAGTATGACAATGGTTGATAATGTCATACGAGTTTTGAACTTCGGTATGACAATGTAAAGAATTGTCATACCGAGTTTTAAACGAATCTTGTATGACAAACCTCACATTGTCATACGGGAGTCAAAAACCGGTACATAAACTCGGTATGACAATATATCAGATTGTCATGCCGAGTTAAATAAGATTAACAACACAGAAATATATATAAATATTATGATTTTTGATTTTCTTTTGGAATAAAACTGTTTACACATAAAATCAAAAACCTAAGACAAATAATATATAATATATTACACATATATTTTGTAAAATTCAACTTTAATTAAATATAAATATTTATGAATTTAAATTTAATTCATAAAAATGAATTAACTTAAAAACTGATATTTATGCTTAATTAATTTTGAAAAATACAAAATAGGCACAAATAATTATCCAAATGCTTGAAAAATAATACAGGGGAGTATGCAGCACTTAGAAAATTTAACAGAAACAAATATGAACATGCATAATTACTCAGAAAATTATCAGATAATTTACAAACAATTATATAAAATCTAATAAAATATATATATTACACAGAAAATTCACAAAAATATATAATAATATATAGAACAAATATATAAAATATACAAAGAGAATCATGGCATATTTAACATCCCTAGCTCACAAACCAACTTAGAGAAAGTGGATTCATCAAGTGGTTTAGTGAAGATGTCAGCAATTTGATCAGCCGTGGGTACAAAATGTAACACCACAGTTCCATTCATGACATGTTCTCGAATAAAATGATACCTGATATCTATGTGCTTGGTCCTGGAGTGTTGCACTGGATTGTTTGAAATGGCTATGGCACTGGTGTTGTCACAAAATATAGGAATTTTGTCGACAGAAATACCATAATCATTTAATTGATTCCTGATCCAGAGAATCTGAGCACAGCAACTGCCAGCAGCTATGTACTCAGCTTCAGCAGTAGAAGTGGACACTGAGTGTTGCTTCTTGCTGTACCAGGAAACCAATCGACGTCCTAGAAATTGACAACTTCCAGACGTACTCTTTCTGTCAATCCTGCAACCTGCATAATCAGAATCTGTATAGCCGGTTAAGTCAAAACCAGTATTCTTAGGGTACCAAATACCTAAACCAGGTGTACCCTTAAGATATCTAAAGATTCTTTTGACGGCTATAAGATGTGATTCTTTAGGATCAGCCTGAAACCTAGCACATAAACATGTTGCAAACATGATATCTGGTCTACTCGCAGTAAGATAAAGTAATGAGCCAATCATACCTCGATAGCTTGTAATATCAACTTTCTTACCAGATTTATCCTGGTCAAGCTTTGTGGCAGTGGCCATGGGTGTCTTTGCCGGAGAAGAGTCTTCTAGATTGTACTTTCTTAGAAGATCTCTGACATACTTTGATTGGCAAATGAATATTCCATCTTCCTTTTGGCTTACTTGAAGACCAAGGAAGTAGGACAGTTCACCCATCATACTCATCTCATAATTACTCTGCATTAACTTAGCAAACTTCTTGCACAAGTTATCGTTAGTAGAACCAAATATAATATCATCAACATATATTTGAACAAATATCATATCATTATCATGCAATTTGTAAAAGAGAGTTTTGTCTATGACACCTCTAGTAAATTTATTTTCAATTAAAAATTCAGAGAGGGTGTCATACCATGTCCTTGGTGACTGCTTGAGCCCATAGACAGCTTTGAATAAGAAGTACACAAAATCAGCAAACTCTGGATTTTCAAAGCCAGGGGGCTGTTCCAGATATACTTCTTCTTCTAGCTTTCCATTCAGAAATGCACTTTTCACATCCATCTGATAAACCTTGAAGTTGGAATGTGCAGCAAATGCAAGAAATATTCTGATGGCTTCAAGACGAGCAACTGGAGCATAGGTTTCATCGTAATCAATTCCTTCTTCCTGAGAATAACCTTTTGCAACCAGTCTGGCTTTGTTTCTTACAACAATGCCATCACCATCTAACTTGTTACGGAAGACCCATCTAGATCCAATTGTAGACTTTCCTTTTGGTCTTGGAACCAGGGCCCAGACTTCTTGTCTCTCAAATTGATTGAGTTCTTCTTGCATGGCAAGAACCCAATCAGGATCAGCAAGTGCTTCATCAACTTTCTTTGGTTCTAATTGTGATAGAAAACCAGAGAATAGACATTCATTTGTCGTAGCACTTCTAGTCCTTACACCAACATCAGGATCACCAATAATCAGATCAAAGGGATGATCTCTGCTCCAAATCCTTTCCCTTGGAAGTTGTGTCCTTGATGATTCAGCAGTATTATCATTAGGCTGATGTGTATGACTAGTTGATCCACCAGCTCCCCCTGAGTTGTTGCCAGGTTGACTTGATGATCCACCACTAGCATCAGTGGAATCTCCAGCATTATTGCCATTTCCTCCACCATTGCCTGGATCATCATCATTGTTGTCATCACCTGTTGCAATCTCAGGTGGCACATCATCATCTGAATCAGAATCTGGATAGTTATCAAACTTCAGAGATTCAGATGGATCAGCAGATTGTATACTTGGAAGTTTAGTGTCATCAAATGTAACATTGACACTAACTTTCACTGACAGAGTATCAATTACAAAAACTCTATAAGCATTGTTTGTATAACCAACAAAAATTGCTTCAGATGCCTTTGGCTCAAACTTGTTCAAGTTCTCTTCACCATCCTTGAGAACATAACACTTGGCTCCAAATACATGAAGATGTTTGACATAAGGCTTCTTGTTGTTATACAGATGAAATGGAGTTTTCATATGATCCTTGTTGATCAAAGTTCTATTCTGGGTGTAGCAGGCAGTAGACACAGCTTCAGCCCAAAAGTACAGTGGAAGCTTTGCTTCAGCAATCATAGTCCTTGCAGCTTCGATCAGTGTACGATTCTTTCTTTCGACGACTCCATTCTGCTGAGGAGTCCTTGGTGCTGAATACTGCCTTCTAATTCCCTTTTCAGAGTAAAAGTTAATTAGAGTTTGATTCTTGAACTCTGTGCCATTGTCTGACCTTACAGCTTTGACTGGCACACCTTTATCCAATTCAACTAACTTTATATGATCAATCACTGTCAACGGGGTTTCATCCTTAGAAGCCAGGAAGTAAACCCAAGTAAATTTCGAGAAGTGATCCACAATAACCAAGGCATATCTTCTTCCATCAATGGATGCAACATTTACAGGGCCAAACAGATCCATATGCAACAAATGAAGTGGATCTGTAATGGTATTGATGGTTTTGCCTTTGTGAGATGCTCTCTTCGCTTTTCCTTTCTGACAAGCTTCACAAAGATCATCAGTTGAGAATTCCAGGGAAGGCAACCCTCTCACTAGATCTCTCTTGACTAGAGAGTTCATGGTTTTGAAGTTGAGATGTGAGAGCTTCTTATGCCATAACCAACTATCTTCAGCAGACGCTTTGGCGTAGAAACAGTGAACTTCGTTTCCTGGTCCTGAAGATAAATCAGCTACGAATATATTGCCTTTCCTTATGCCACATAGTGAAGGACGCTTATCCTTGATATGTTTAATGATACATATCTCCTTTTCAAAATGAACATAATATCCTTTGTCACAGAATTGATTGACACTCAGGAGATTATGTTGAAGTCCTTCAACTATAGCAATATCTTCTATGATGATCCTTCCAATTTTGTACTTGCCATATCCCACAGTACGACCTTTGCTATTATCAGCAAAACTGACTGTAGGGCCAGCTCCTTCTCTTATGTCTTCCAGCAGGGATCTATTGCCAGTCATGTGCATTGACGCTCCACTGTCAAGCACCCAGGTAACACGAACAACTCCACTGGCACCCTGCAAAAGACAACTTGATTAGACAGTCTTTGGGACCCACACTTGATTGGGTCCGGCAGTCTTAAAGAACTGATTTCTATTAGGTAATACAAC
Organism: Daucus carota subsp. sativus; assembly: GCF_001625215.2. Classification (NCBI taxonomy): domain Eukaryota; kingdom Viridiplantae; phylum Streptophyta; class Magnoliopsida; order Apiales; family Apiaceae; genus Daucus; species Daucus carota. The sequence continues at coordinate 29,034,405 of NC_030383.2, forward strand.
GGAGCCTCTTGGACTGATGCTTGGTTCAGATTTGACTGAACTTACTTCCTTAACAACAGCCTTATAAACCTTGGTTTTAGGCTTTGGAACATAAGTCTCCTTCCTAACACGAGGAGGACTAGCAGTCTTTGATCTAGCATGCTTGTGGTTTGTGTGTTGTCTTGGTGTCGTGTTTTCATTTTTAGCATGCAAATTATTAAAATAAGCAGACATAGTATTGAAAGCACAGAGCATACAGTTATCAACACCACAGAATTTATGACATGAATCAAATGTAGGAGCAACAAGAATATCAGTCATCACAGTAGGAATGTCAACAGATTCTACTCTAACTTTGTTAACAGTTTTAAAGTTCTCAGTAGAATGACATCTGTTATCTCTGTTCTTACTGTTCACAAAACTATTAGGCTTGTTGAATTTGGTTCTTTCAGAGTTGACACCTAAACCAGCTTTAAGCAACCTAACATTGCCTTTCACTTTGATTGGTTTCAGTGATGTCGGGATCTCATCTTTCTTCTCATTACTCTCTTTCATTTTAAGGTCTTCCTGTTTGAGTTCATATTTAATGACAACAGGAGTTTCTAACAGAGGTTCAGCTTCTGAGACCTTAAACAAAGGTTGAGGGGAATCTTTCAAAACAAAAGGAATTCCTCTCTCCTTTGCACTCTTCTTAAAGGGAGTAATGTTACTAGCCTTACCTACAGATTTGTTATAGTCAAAGCCTATTCCAACAGTTCTCTTGATCTCTTATTTATCATTAAGTTCTTTGACTATCATGGAGGCATCCCTAAAGGCTTTACACTTAACTTTCTCTTCGTCTAGCTGAAGTCTTAAAGTAATCTCACCTTTCTCTAGAACTTTGACTTTAGCACTTTGAAATCCTAAATCCATAGTCAATTGTTCTATTTTAGGTTTTAATACTTTCATCTCATTCATTTTATAAGCATGAATATCTAAGACTAAAGTATCAATTTTAAGATTGGCAGCTTTCAACTTTTTAATAGCATCATCTCTTTCAAGTCCTAATTGCATAAACAGTTTAGGGCATGTAGGATCTACCTGAAAGCTTCCAGCAGGAGGAGGTGAAGATGATCCAGCATCAGCCATGAGAGCAACATTCCCAATCTGCTCTTCTTCATCACTATCTGTATCATCCCAGCTTTTCCCTTCTGCTAGATATGATTTGCTCTTGAAGCTTTGACTTCCAGAAGTACCATGATGCTTTCTTACTAAGGCATCATACTTCTGCTTCAGCTCATCATACGAATCCTTTCTCTTTCCTTGAACCTTGGGCTGCTTGCACTCAGTTGCAAAGTGTCCAGGTTCACCACAGTTGAAACATTTAAATTTACTTCTGTCCACCATCCCAGTCTTGTATCCTCCTTTGCTTGTTGAAGATGAATAGCCTCCCTTCTGAACTTTATTAACAGTAGGTTTGTATTTATAGGAAGGGTTCTTCCGGAATCTCATGTTTCCAAACTTCTTGGCAAACAGGGATAGAGATTGATCTTCTAACAGTTCAAGTTCTTCCATTGTATAGAACTCTTCGTCACCACTGGAAGAAGCAGTTTGACCAATCTCAGGTACAACAAATTCCTGAGTAGTCTTAGAAGGAACAACAACATCCTTCTTCTTTTCTTCCAGTACAGGTGACTCAACAACTAGAGCTCTCGAATGGTTCTGTGTTTTACCCCAGCCATATCTCTGTTTACTCTGAACTTGCTCCAGTTCATAAGTTTTCAAAACTCCGTAGAGTCTTTCCAGAGAAATCTCATTCAGATCTCTGCTTTCCCTGATGGCAGTGATTCTGTGTTCCAGATGTTCAGGAAGGGTTAAGAGAAACTTCATGTTGACCTCTTTCTTGTCGTAGAATTTCCCATTCAGATTTAAATTATTTATCAAATTATTAAGTCTGATAAATACTTCTGAAATCCCTTCACCGGGATGGGAACCAAACTGTTCATACTGAGCCATCAGTATCTCTTTCTTGTTTTCCCTGACTTCCTCTGAGCCTTCATTGATAATCTCTAACGTATCCCAGATTTGCTTGGCGTTCTTACAATTTACAACAGCATTGTACATCACTGGATCTAGAGATTCAACCAAAATTAGTTGAAGAGCATCATCTAAATTCATCTGTTCACTCTCTTCATCTGTGTACTCAGAAAGTTCTTTCGGAATGACCTGATGAGGTATCAACACACCATCCTCTTCGTGTGCTAATATGACCTTCATAGGAGTAGTAACACCTTTGTCTAAAATCCCAATGTATTTTCTGTTCGCAGTTCGAAGGAATAGGAACATGTGCCTTTTCCATAGGCCAAAGTGTTCCTGGCTGAACTGTGGGATTTTAATGCTACTGATCTTTTGCGTACTCATTTTTAAGGATTTGAAATGAATAGTGTTTGGATGAGATTTAGATTTTTGAAAGAAAAATATTTTAAATCAGAATTAATTTTTGGAATAAAATTAATTCGAATAAAAAATATTTGGACGTTACAGAGTGTGTATAGGATCTGATACGGAAAAATGGTATCAACCGCTCTGATGCCAATTGTTAGGTCCAGATACGATTGTAGAAGGGGGGGGTTGAATACAATCGTCACAAAATAATCGCGGCGGAATAATCTGATCGGAGTTTAACTTGTTAATCAGATTTAAATTAATTAATATAACAATTTTTAAGTCGTTATATAATTAATATGGTTCGTTTTAATGTTCACTAAATTTCGTAGAATAAATTCGACAGGATGTATTCTAGTTTAGTGAATAAAACAACCGAGTGATCAAAGCACAGAAAACTGTGGATATAACGAATAGCAAGTTACAAACAACTTGAAAGTTTACAAAGCTTTGAACAACAACTAATGAAGAGGTTGAAGCCATATTTATAGGCAACACCTTGAACTTGTATGACAAACTTGGTATGACCATGCTACAAAGATCAGAATGACAATGTGAGCTAATGTCATACTGAAATAGAAATCGGTATGACATAACAGGACATTGTCATGCTGCAATTGGAATCGGTATGACAATGTCAGCTAATGTCATACTACAAATTTCGGTATGACAATTCATAGCATGACATATGACTTGGAGGTTAAGTTTGATTCAGTATGACAATGCAAGGTAATGTCATACCACTTTGCTTCGGTATGACATACCATCACATTGTCATGCTAAGCCAAATCGGTATGACAAAGTGTAACATTGTCATGCTACACAATTCGGTATGACATTGTGCAAGTCATGCTGCTAGACACGGTATGACAAACCAGGTGCGGTATGACAATCTATATGATTGTCATACCGTGCCCAAAATCAGTTTATAAAAAGATTTTCTTTAATATAATTAATTCAATAATTATTCACTTAATTATATTAATCATATAAATTCATAAATTAAATTAATTCAAGTGTGAATCAATTTAATAAATAAATTACATAACTTATATAATTAATTTGAGATGTGAATAAATTAAAAGAATAATTATATTGAGCACAGTCTTCAGCAGCAGGTCTTCTGACTTCCTTTAAAAGATTTGATTCAATGTCTTGATTGAACGACCACCTATCGTTGATGCAGAATATTTAATCTGAGCAGCTGACACACAAATGTACTGTCTGGTTCATCTGTATCTAGCTGAATCAAATATTCTTTATCAATTAAACATTTGAGAAGTGGCTTGTTCGTCGAGTCTTTGTCTTCGTAGTTCATCTTCATAAGTAGAAATAGTTTGGAATCTTCTGAATAAATAAAGTATTAAAACTTTATACCTTCTGGACTTCTGGACGTGCTACAAAATATTATTTGTACACTGAGGCTTGAACATATTAATGAACTTCTATCAGTGGTGTGCAGTAGCATCCTGAAATTCTTCAGACATATGATTTTAATAAATCACTTGACGTTCTTCGTACAGATTCCTTCAGTAGAGCTTGCTAATTTACTTTCTTTCTTATCAGAGTTGAGTTAATACTCTTAAATACAAATAGGCTTAACATATGCCTTTCAAATGTATCATAAATCTCAAATAAACTTTGATATAACTTATTCATCTTTATCATTGGTTTATTATTAACCATATTCTTTGTCGAATAGAAACAACTAATTAAGATGACCATATAAAGGAGTCATATTAGCTATTGACCTTTTTTCCCAAAAATATTATGCTACAAAATGATTAGTTTCTTGTTCTAATCTTATAAATTCTCTCAAAGTGCATCCAAACGTACAACATATATAAATTATTAACATTTTAACAAAGGTGTCTCTTCATATATATGTAACATCACAAAACTAGCTAATTCATTTCATTAATTTCTAATATGTGGTTTTTTTATTTATATTTTCAACTTTTGTGGGAAAAATTATAAGACGTCTTGGCCACATTCTATGTTAAAATTGCTAGTGTGAAATGGGAAAGTACCTAATAAAGTCTTGTAAACCATATTCTTCATTGTTTATGAAACTATATCACCAGACTTATTATAGAAAAAGGGCACTTCCTTTGGAGACTATTAAGATTGAATCAACTAGTATCCATTATTCGTGGCCCAGCACCCTCACCCAATGTGCATTTGACATATATATACTTTATTTATATTTTCATCAACAGCATCATCAGTTCTTGGAAATGAAAAACAATAGCCAAAATTGAAATTTAGCATAAATAATTCTTAATGAAAACAGAGTGACTATGAAATTGGAATATAGAGATATTTCCAGACATAAAAGATGCAATCAGAGTCCAACAAAAAAAATTGAATGTGATGATATTGCACTTAGTTATTATAATCATTCAAGGCCTAACATATATAATAGATGGGTTGTATATACATAAATAGGAAAAGAAGAAACTCCCATCAAAGATGAGGCTCAATTATAATAAATTTTCAATGCGACATAATACTTGGCCTCTATATACACAAATTGTATACAAAACATGAATTAAAATTAAGGGGTTCAAGAGGACAAATAAAGCTTGATTCACCTTTAGTAATTAATTTAAACTCTCAAAATTTATACTATAATCATAATAGAAAAAGTTAATAGTTATTGTATTATCGAAAATTTCATGTATGTATAGATTAAGCTTCTTTTCTTTAAAGTATAAAAAATTATAGTTAGCCAAATCATATCCATAATAAAATTATTCTTTTCCAAATTTGTCTTTTGCAAACAAAATTGAATACTGTAATATTTTATACGTGACCAATTTATGGATTTCGTTTCCATTATTTAAAAAATTAAATTGAATCATACAATACAGAATACTCTTCAATATATATACATAATCATATTCAAAAATGAAGAATTGGATTTTTACCATTATAATATCTCATTTTATTCGATTGATATTTATGTTCTCTGTTCAGTTAAGGATATGTACATATATATATATATATATATATATATATATATATATACATATTATATTATTTATATTAATACACGTATTTGCCAAATATATATTTGAATTTTAGTTTTATTTAATGTAAATGAATCCCAGTTTATATATATAACGAATTTTCACTATTGTTATCTTTTACCAACTATTATAGCTAACGTTATTAAACGATTCTCTAGCATGGCTTACTATTTTTAAATTAACAAAATTATATCAAGTTTGTCCGGTACCAACTTAGTACATAATAGTATATTATTACTTTAAAATTCAATAATTACAAAATAATAATATATCTCTTTTGAAGGGAGTCACTCAAAGAGATTGTTATTATCACTTGCAAATTGAGCCGACTCTAACAGCTTGGACAATAACTTCCCCTTGCAATATGTTGCTCAGAACCTCTCAATTCCTTCAGCTTGACTCACTACAAGAAAAATTCATGAAAATTAAAACATTGAAAACAGCAGACAAAAATGACCGAAAACGGTCAAAAATGACCGTCAAAATTAAACGGTCAATACTAACCGGTCAGATTTATTCGGTCAAAAATAACAAATTTAACTTGACCGGAGACAGCTAAAATCCACTAAGCTATGACTGACCGGCTATTCCGCTCAAAAATAACTAAATTGACCACATCCGATCAAAAAAACTAAGATTGACCGGAAATGGCAGTAAATTTTAACCGTTTCTGTTGTAGTGACTCCTAGAATTCGTTTTTCCTTGAACCCTTTGCAATGCAGAACCGAAGAAACTAATCTATCCGCTTCCCTTGTTCTATATGTACAACTCTTTCTCACTTTCAGTGGCTCCCAAATACAATCTTTTAAATACAATGAGGAGAATGATTCCAACTCAATCTATATTCTCTAAAATAATATGTTAACACTAGACAATCAAGCTTGGTATTTAAAAGAATTTGAATCGATCCAAACCATATCCTATATTTTCGGAAATTAATGTTTATATTAATTCAGTGAGCTTCAACTTAATTATGAGAGAATTCACAATTCGAAATCCTAACCATGTATATAACTCGCTCCTGAATTCTACCTAGTTTTTTCTGAAAATCAGGTCAAGTTCCAATTTTCGAATATGAAAATAGGTCGAGAAATAATGACCCAAATACAACAACTTGGGTAATCCACAAACCCACCACAGGCCCCAAAAAATTATGATTTGTTGGTGTAATTGGTAGTACTGAAATTCCTTACGTGCTCGTAGGACGAAAAGGATAGCCCAGAGGCATAAATCGTACCTCTCTAGCCATTGTAGGATAACATCGGCTAGCTTCATGTTCCCATCTCCGAACTGTTTCTATTATGGTATAATACAACCAACCTTCGTGTCTCCACCTCAACAAACTTGACTAATCAAGCTTCCGAGAGTTAGTTTTGAATACCAAATATGGCAACCCGTGACAACACGAGTCTTTTTCGAAAATCACATCAAGTCCCAATTAAATACGAAAATAAGGAAAAATATACTGACCCAAATAAAACAACTTGTAATACACAAGCCCACCACACGCCCGAAAACTTAGGATTCACAATCTCCCATTTTTTTGATGATTACCCACTAATTTCAAGAGTATTACTCGGCGTGAATATGTTTACATGTGGACACAACTTGGAAATAACCATTATAACGAAGAATATTAACAAATAAAACAAAATATCCAAATTTCCCAAATAAATAACTTAACATAAAACAAACATAAATAACCATGTCTTGTTGTCAATACAACACTTTAAAATCAACATAAAAACTACCAAGCACTTGCTTAAATTCAGAAAAAAAATATCCAAAAATTAATTAAAGGAAAACAACACCATAATTAAGTGATCAAAACAAAGAGGAAGATTGGCAATACTAGAAAGAGGTTGGTGAAAATAATGACCATGTTCACAAAACTTATAGAGGATGAGGTTCAATCTCGGCAACAGATATTGAAGAACTTGGTATAAGCTTGGAAACAGATGCCGAAGAACTTGGTATAAGCTGGTAAACCCTCAAATAGAAGATGTCACTACCATTACTTACCCTTAAAGGTATCATAAATCTCAAATAAACTTGGATATAATTATTTCCTCTTAATCATTTGATTATTATTAAAGAAATTCTTTGTGAAGTAGAAACATTAACTAAAGTGACTATATAAAGGAGTCATATTAGCTGTTCACCGTTCTGCCCAAAAAGATTATTCTGCAAGATGAATAGTTTCGTGTTTTAACCTCATAAATTCTCTCAAAAGGCATCGAGAACTACAACATATATTAATGATTAACCTGTTAACAAAGGTGTCACTTCATATATATGTAACATCACAAAACTAGAGGTCTCCAAAACTAGAGGAGTCATATATCTTTTGCTTATTTTGCAACCAATTACCTTGACTTCATACCATATATGTCTTTTGGGCATTGCCCACTCATAGAGAATTAACTAACACCCACACAAAATTAGATGCAACAATCTAAGTTGGGGATTTTATTTTCAATAATATAAAATATTCAAATTTTGAGCTACATTTTCTAATTTCATACACATGCGGTTCATATTACCTTTGTAATATAATTTTTAACCATATTGTTTTTGAATTAAAAAAAGAGAAGATGTTAGTAACTATCTTCTTCAATAAGTATTAGTATACACACTTGTCATATATAAAGTTTGAGAACCAAATTTGTAGTGGTAAAGAAAGAAAATTTAAGTGTTGTGAAAGGCTTCTTGCCCTCTCACGCCACTGCTAATGTGACCTATCATGAAATTGGTCCCTTCCTATATAAGAAAATTGTCAATGAAAGTGAATCCAAAGTAGAGTTAATATCATATATACATGATGTCAAATAAAACAATATTATATATTAAATTTGTAAACAATGATCTAAAATATTTTATGGTAGATAATTTTGCACATAATAATTTTCAGGAAATAATATTGTATAATATAGTTGTCAACCAAATTTTTTTAAAAATTAAATTGAGAAAAACTCAACAAAATCTCCTAGAAATTTTAAAACTAAATCGTATAATATATATACTAACCAAGCGGAGCATTATATGAATTTTATTTTTTATTTCGTAATTTCACAAACTTACAAAATAATGACTATCTATCGGATATTTGTAAACTAAAAATTCCAAAATAACTAAATGTTGAATATCTCAATTTTTTAACATTCATGAATTTATTTTATAAATTTAAAATATTTAAATTTTGTAATCTCATATAATTATTTAGAAGCAAAAATATAGGAGGTATTTAAATCTATACAATACAAAATATTAAAATATTGAATACCTTGTTACTTCTGCATATTATATTTAATTCACATATATATTTTGTAAATTTTTATATTTTAAATAGAATTAAGTGGTCATCTCACATCACTACAAGAAAAACAAGCTCATACAATTGTTTTTCACTATTGCCTTGTATGTGAATTTTCCGTTGACTATGGAGGAGCCGTGTGATTAAGAGAGACAACAATTGAGGAACCCTTACTAGAACAAGAAACACAATTGTTTTACAGTGCTTGTTGAAATGTAAAAGAAACAATAGTTTTAATATACATTACTGTTGTTGGAAACAAATACAAGCAATGGTTTGACCAAATAGACAACTGTCAATAGATGTCAAGCAAGAGTGCCAAAGTTCATTTAATAACTACTTCAAACAACGGTTATTTTAGTACGGTGTTATTTGAAAGCATAGCCACAACATGTTATAAGAAAATTTGTTATCTTAGACTTTGTTAGACAAGCAGTTGAACCACAAGTATTGTAACTAAACCAGAATACTTTGTTAAAATAATTATGGTTAACGTGTCTGAAAGGTCTTTACACCATATTTTTAGTTTTAACTGCCATTGTAATTTAGGTTTTCAAACAGCACTTTCATCTTCTAAATGTGACCTTGTTTAGTAAATAAAAACTGTAGTATGAAAGCATAGCCACAATAGGTTAGGTCTAAATCATAGTTATTTATATTTGACAGAATGGTTTATATATAACTTGTCCTCGAAACCAAAGTATTTACAAAATTCCAACTTCTAAAAACTAGATACAAAACTAATTTGATCACTTGCGTTTTTTTTAGTTGGATTGATATATATCACCTTCGCGAACAACTTCTTTATTCTACTGCGCCACAAGAATCTTAGGGCTTTAAGTTTTTCACTTGACCCTGTTCTTCAATTCCAGATGGTATGACCTAGCGCGCACTTGTAATTAAAATGAAGCATATATCAATTAGGACCAAGATTTTTATGAACCATATAACTATCACAAATAATTGAAGGCTTGTAAGAAGAGATAATTACCTGGAAGCTGCCATCACCAATGCAAGCAATTACTCTCTCATTCTCGTCACCTTGTGCATATACCCGAGTGTTGCACCAACAAACCAACCGATGGATCCATATTGCATTTGGAATTCATACCTTCATTTATTATCATCCCTAAGGTTAAACAAATGCAAAGAAAATGTAGTAGAAAACTAAATAGTAGGAGGAGAGTTTACCCACATCCCGTTGGCAAATTTAATTAGCACATGGGAGACGTTAGCAAAAGATACCCACATCCCGTTTCCACGATTTTCTTTTCCTTTTTGTGCTAGCTAGAAGCAAAGTGGTTTCGTTGCCTTTATCAACCACAATATTAGCTTTCTCCTCAACTTAATTGATATTTTGAAGTGCGACACTCGGAAGCATAGTGACCGTATTTTTGACAACTATAACACTTAGAATTTGATTTGTCATACCTTGGAATATATCTACCTCTTTCACGACCTCTTGAATTTCTTATCTCGTACAATCTTTCGTCGTTTTGATTTTCCTCCCTTTGTTGGCCACATCCTCTTCCTTGTCCATGTAGAAATCCTCTTCCACGTCCTCGTCCATGACCTCTTTGACTCCTTCTGTATCTTCCATCATTATCTTTGAAAGATAATTTTGCCTGTAATTCTTGTTCAATCTGCTCATTCTTTTTTAATATTTTTTCTTCTTGGCCTTGTAGTGATCCCATAAGCTCATCAATAGTTATTTCATCTATATCTTTAGCGTCCTTAATTGCAACGACTTTGTAATCAAATTTAGAGTCAAGTGAACGAAGAACTTTTCAATAACACGAACATCACTTACCTCTTCTCCATTACTTTTCATTTCATTAACAACGGTCAAGACCCTTGAAAAACGATCCGAGATCAGTTCGGATTCCTTCATTCGCAAGGCCTCAAATTCGTCACGAAGTGTTTGTAACCGAACTCTGTTTACTTTAGCATCTCCACTAAAAGAAGATTTGAGAATATCCCAAACTTTCTTTGATGTTGTAGCGGAAGCCACTTTTATCATAACTCATCCAAACATTGATGAATGATCATGATCGCCTTTTGATCCTTCATTCTTTGGGCTTAAGGTTGATCGTTTTGAATTTCATTCAAATTTGCTTCATTTTCGGGCACCTCCAATCCTTTATCCGTAATTTCCCACACATCATGTGCTCCAAGGACTGCCTTCATACAAATGCACCAATTCTCATAATTTTCTTTGGTGAACTTTGCCATTTGCCATGGATACATTCCATTTCCCATGATCTCCTTCTTCTTTACGCCACACAAGACATCTTTGAAGACAAGTATAACCTTTGGCTCTTGATACCAATTTGTTGGAAGAAAGGATCTCACTAAAACTCACACAATACTATCTAGGAGAAGAAGTGTATTACTTGAAATTTTACTTTATTAGAAATGACTTGGTACAAGGCTTTATATAGGACCCCATAGAAGAATCTACACACTTACTTAATTGCTAGATAATTCTTAGACTCCAAAAGACTTCACTTGAACATTCTAGAGACTACATGTATCTAGACCAATACATTGGACATAGAAATATACTAATACATGCACCACCGTTATTCTAGAAACTCTCACATACTTCTATCATTTTAATAGTCAAAAATATATTATTTATTTTTAACACCCAAGGTGGTGGCATGAAAATAGGAGAACAAATAGAAACAACCCAGACTAGTTCAAACTACTAACACTCATCCACTAACTCCTACAAACCCTCAACTACATCTGCCTTATTCTTGCTCCTAGTACATGCTAATTAACATCAAGGTTCAAACATTAAATTCAAAAACACATAAACCAAATACTTAAATAACAACTAAATTTAAAATTATTTCAACATTTCATTATTAGTGTGTATTGATAGAGTGTATACTTTTGTGATTTTTTGAATTTTTTTCTTGTGAGAAAAAACGCATACTTAAGTTTGTTCTTCAAAAATAAATTCACACAATCATAATGGAAATTAACTTTGTATGCTTTCCTTAAATTAAGTGTCAAAAATGATCAAAGGAGCATATGTAATGGGATGGAAGGAGTACTGAAAATAATAAATAATTTATCCCTAAATTAAGGTGAGTAGTATTTTTTGTAGTAGAAAGAAAAAAGTTCATAACAAAACATTTTAAAACTTTTTATATTATTTTATATCATTAAAAATACTTATATTCTAAAATCCTGTATGGTTGTATCGTTCAAGAAATAATTTTCAAAATTGTTATGTATAGCATAGAGGAGACACCTAAGAGAGTTTATTTGACTATTACAATACGATACATGATATAATTAATATTTTTTTTTAATTTCTATTAGCATCACATAAATCCCTTAATCTTAACATCTTAATATATGTAAAGTTGTACAGTTGAAATATTGCTTTGTTTAACTTATTATTTTCATTCAAAATAACCAACATTCCACAAAGTTTGAATATTTCAAAAGTTAGGAAAAAGAAAACCTAGTATGCTCAATGTTGATGGTTAATGGTAGAAAACTAGTGGCCCAGCCTTAATCTGAAACTTTGAATGATGACCTAACTTCAAAAGCAAGAGGGATCTCATGGAGGGTTGTTGTAGTTGACGGAGAACATCCAATTTTATTTCATGTAGTGTGTACTACAACACCAACCTCGAGCACATGCTGCTCACTCAGGTTATTTGCTAAAGCACACCCACTAGCCAAACCTCTAATAAAGGGCGGGTGAGAAAAGTTGACTTTGCACGATCATCATGTATCATACCAGCCATCCTATCATATGATAAAGCTACTTCAACATCTAATTCATAGGTACAATTACACATCCTTTTATTTCCTTTTTTACAATTTTAGCACTCCACCTACCTAAAAGCACTCTGTGCACGCCTCTGTACATCACTTAAAAGGGGGAATTACCAAGATGTTTGCCCAAAGTTTTTTCAAATAAGCTTATAACGTACATCAGATAAAATGTTAGAATTTATATTTTTTGCTAATATATTGAACCACTGATGGTTCTCCAACCTCACGCAGAAAGTACAGAAGTGTGCAGATAGTGCCTTTAGGCAGGTGGAGTGTCAAAATTGAAAATAACAAAAGAATTGAAAGGATTTTTAATTGTACCTATGATTGAGATGTTGAAGTAGCCTTATCATATGACAGAATGACTGGTATCATACATGATGATTGTGCCAAACTCAATTTTTCTTACCAGTGGCATATTAGAGGTTTGGCCCATGGGTGTGCTTTAGCAAATAACCTCGGTGAGCAACGTATGCTGGAGGTTGGTGTTGTAGTACAGACTACTTGCAATAAAATTGGATGTTCTCGGTCAACTACAACAACCCTCGGTGAGATCTCTCTTGCTTTTGAAGTTAGGTCACCATTCAACTTTGAGATACTAATGAGTGGAGAATACTAATGATGTCAAACATCAAATGATGAGCAGCTTCCTTGTTAGATCTTAACGATCATTGAATCAGTATTTGTAGCATCAAATATCCTTTACTAGCAATATACGCTTCTATATTTCAAATCCACATGAAGGAAAGCAACACGAGAGAGTATGATATTAATCACAACAATAATCAAAATAACTAAAACGAATGAATATAATCCAAAAATAGTCTTCATTACATATAAACATAAATTTAGTCTTTTCCGCCAAAACACATACACAAGCTAGGGGCAAACCTAAGCCAAAATAACCAACATTCCACAAGTTTGAATATTTCAAAAGTTAGGAAAAAGAAAGCCTAGTAAGCTCAATGTTGATGGTAATGGTAGAAACTAGTGGATCAGACTTAATACCAATAAAAATTGTTAAAACCTCCTTGCTCTTCAATAATTAACTCCATAACATATCAGATATAATTCTTCAAGAACACAAAAGTCGTTTAGTGGCACATTTGTCAAATTATGTGGTTTCGCATGAGTGTTTGCATCTAGGAGTGTAGAATCTGAAACTTTAAATGGTGACCTAACTTCAAAAGCAAGAGGGATCTCATCGAGGGTTGTTGTAGTTGACCAAGAATTTCCAATTTTATTTCATGTAGTGTGTACTACAACACCAACCTCGAGCACAGGGTGCTCAACCGGGTTATTTACTAAAGCACACCCACAAGCCAAACCTCTAATAAGCGACGCGTAAGAAAAGTTGAGTTTGGCACGATCATCTTATATGATACCAGCCATCCTATCATATGATAAGGCTACTTAACATCTGAATCATAAGTACAATTACAAATTCTTTAAT